>NW_026992346.1:0-116352 GCF_028769735.1 Zonotrichia leucophrys gambelii | reverse complement strand
TTTATAAAATAAAGTACATTTCTATAGATTTTTGAATCCTTTTTTTCTTTCCTTCTAGCCTACTTGGCAGGGATTTATATTCCAAAAGAAACCCTCTCCTCTCACAGTTGTAAATCGAAACTTTTCTGCTGTAGCAGGAGCTGTGTTAAAACATTTCACATCAGGGACCTCGAGAGTTCAGTCACATGGAAGCAGTGAAAAGGTTTTGCATCCCAGAGCAAAAAGGAAGAGCCCCATACTTGGGTCACAGAAAGGCACTGAGTCAGGCAGTTCCTGAGTTCACAGAGCAGCTGGAGAGGAGAAAGTGGAAACTCCTCTTGAAGACCTGCCTCTTCAACACTCCTTTTTTCCGGCATGTTTCCCCGGTACAGCATTCTCAGAGCTGACATAAATCTGTGTGGCAAAGGAATTTAGAGCAGCCCTTGCCTATGTAGTTAATTGCTGTGGCCATCTTGCCCCATGCAAAACAACACGTGGAACAAGGCATCATTGACAGCTGGGCTTATACCTGTTTGTTCTAAAGAAATGAACTTGGTGAATCACAAGTTCCCCTTTTAACATAGAAGACAAAGAAGAAAAGTGGAAAATAGGCAGCTAATGCCTCTAATGTAGAGCCTCCCAGGTAGCTGCTCTGCTGGGTCAGTGTCCCTTCATTCCCACAGCAAAGCTGTTCATTTGGGAAGTCAGACGGGGCCCAAGCAAACTCCAAACCCCCTTTGCCTCTGAACTGTAGCAGAGCTGCAGTCCAGGACTTGCCTTTCAGACAAGCAGCACAGAGCCAAGGGCTCCTGGCACTGTTGGGAAATGCTGATCCCATTCCAGCCTGTTGGGGATGGTGCATAAGGACTGCACCTGCACAGCCTCTGGTGGGTGTCAGCTGCAGTGTTCCACAGACAAGAGCAGCTGTCAAGGCACTCAGCGCTCTCTTGTGCAGGAGAGACAGAGACGAAGCTGAGGAGAGTCCCTGCCAGGGTTCAACCTTACCCAAATGAGCAATGGATTCTTCCAGTGCTTTCACAGCTGCCCCACGAACCCTGGGATCCTTTGAGTTCAGGTTCTTTGTTATTCCTTCCACCAAACCAATGATCACCGGGTTCAAGGCATCTTTCAGGGCTCCTGTGATTTCAGCCAGCACATCCAGCGCCCTCTGCTTCACCTTCTTGTGGCCGTCAGATATTCTCATGACAAAATAATCAAAAATCTGTGAAGAGAACAAGCATCGTGAAAGCTGGATTCAAATGTCCTTGTTTGAAGAGTGGCTGTAGCAGTCAGCAATGTCAAAGATGAAAGTGATCCTTTCTGTCAGGTCAGCACTCGTTTTCACAATTTCACTGTTTTCCTGTGGGCCACTCACTGGAATGGTGGCACAACCTCATGCTGGTTGAAAGATTTTCTTCTGTTTTTAAGAGGTTTGGCTGGGGACTGAATAGTTCCCATGGTATTTCTCTCCATCTATAAATCGTTAAATCAATTCCATTTATTAGTGCTAAAGAGTACCTTTGCTTTGAATGGAAGCAGATGTTTACAATGCCTGGTTTTCTATACAGTTGCCTCAAGTACTGAGGGCAGTTATGGTTTTGCCAAAACTATGGCTGGAGGAGATCTAAGTTTTCTTTTGTTTGTCTCAGAGTTAGTGTCTGGAGAAGTGCAGGGCTCTGATCAACTCTTCCAGGATCCAGACCATTTCTCTAAGTAACAGGTGGACTTCTGAAATGTAATGTGCTGTACAGCTCTCATTAGAGCAGGTTCAGTCCCTTGACAGCCTCATTATCAGGCACCTTTTCCTGGAAAAAGGGAAAAAGCAGCTACTGGGAGGAGAAGGCAGAGATGAGTCCTTAGCTGTTTTCCTCCTTTTCCAAAGAGAAAAACAGACCCCCAAGAAGGGTGAGCACTGTCTTTACCAAGAGGAATAGGAACAAGGATGGAAATGAGTAGCCAGAGCTGTGACAAGATGGAGTGTATAGAAGTATTGTTAAAAAAGGCAACTGGATTTAAACCAACCCAGCCTGATACTTCTCTTCCCTATGCAAACCCATTTTTGTCTAGAGAATAATTGCCATGCTTTCAAGGGCTGGATTCCCTTCACTTCACCCAACTGGGAGTATGAGAGAGCAGCAGTTACACCAGCAGAAAATTCTGCCATCATCTGATGAACAGCAGCAATAGGCACCTGCCAGACAAATACAGCTGGACTGAAACAACTTGTCCTGTAGCCTGGACCTGAATTACATTTGTCCAGGTAAGAGGGACCAGCGTGTCCCAAACGGCCAGGACAGAGTGCCAAGACACACTGAATTAACTTTACTGCTACAGGCTTAGGAAAGGAGCTAAAAGAAAGCAGGGCAGTATTCCCAAAAGACAGACAGTCACTGTAGTAACTAGGATTGACTTGGACATCTTTTGTAAATTTGGGAATTTTGTTGGACATTACTACTTCCAGTGTCCTTTGCAAAGACTCTGTTACCTTCAGAAGCACAATTCTCACTTAATTGCTTTACTGGGGGCAGAGTAGAGAGAGCTGGTGCGGGCTTACGCTTAAATGTAAACCCATTTTCTCCTCTTTCCCTTTCCTCTTTGTGACCGATTTTGAAAATATTCAAAACTCCACTTTTTTCCCTAATAATATCAGTTCCTTTGTGGCCTGCAGATGAACAGGCTGAGGATTAACAGCTGATTCCCAGGAGCAAAATGATTCAGCAGAAGAGGAATGAGCTAAAGACAGATTGGGTATGTTTGATTTCATATTAGCAGTGGCAATACTTGCACAAAGGAGACATTTCTCCTGCCAAGCACTTACTTTCTTCTTAATTCTTGTCAGAATATCTTCCAGGTCACGGGGGGAAAGAGATTGTTCCAAAAGCATTTTAAATTGTTGATGACGGAGCAACATCTTCACCACCTCCTGTCCATAATGCCTAAGGCAGGAAGGCACGAAGGCAGGAAGGAAGGAAGTGAAAGAAAAGTGAACAAACACAGGAAGAGTGTTAACAGAAGAGGCTGATACCTTAAACTCATCAGGGGCAATCCCTGCATGAGAAGGCATTACCTACTCAGCAAAGAGGGAGATTTACCTCACTTGACACTGCACAGTGCTGTCAGCTGAACACAAGGGGCAAGAGGAGAATGTGGGGCAACAGAGAAATACCATTTCACTCTGAAACTGGGGGTGTGCTTCTGTGGCATCAAAGGATCCCAGGGAACAAGCAAAACACATCTGCTTTGTTGACAGAGCCTATTACATGTCTTGCTGCCATTGCACAATAATTTGCCTTTCTTTAACTGGCAGGGAAGCCAGGACAAAACACCTCATGCATCCTCTTGATTATTCTATACTATGTGTATGCACAGGGGCAGCTAGTTGCTCTGGTGTTCTTGGCAGCTATTAATGGGAATTTCATCAACAAAGGAAGAGAAATTTGGCAGTTTGGGTTGATTTTGCCACTAGGAAACCACAGTTTTTTCAAGAAGAAATGTGGAGCTCACTGAGCCAAAGATAACAGCATTCTAGAAATCTTCAGAACAAGTTTAGAAAGACTGAATATGTTGGCTAAAGAGCCGTGAAATATTTCTAGGATAGTCTGAAGTTAATGAGAAATGGATGTTTGGGATCCTTCAGTGATGAACATTAGCCAGCACTTTGGCTTTGTGTTGTGCACCTAAGGCCAATGAAAACTGTTGGACTGGGTGATCTGAGCTCTTTTGATCTCAGTAAAGAATCCTTCAAGCCACAGGAAAAAGGTGGCAATGTTCCTTTCTGCTGGCCAACCTCAGGTTTCCCAGTACAGCCATTTGCCCAGGCAACCCAGAGCAGTGATCACAGTGCCAAGGCTGACAGAGCTCAAGAAGAGTTTGGACAATGCTCTCAAGCACATGGAGTGACTCTTGGGGTCACTGCACATGGCCAGGAGATGGACTCGATGACCCTGATGGGTCCCTTCCAACTCAGCATATTCCATGATTCTATGACCCTTATTCACACCGTGAGGTAACTTCATATTCCCTTTAGTTTCCACTCTTGTGTGGTTTCACCTTTATAGCCAGACACAAAACAGTTTTCCTGTTTTGGGAGGTGAAATGCAGATCATTACCTTGTGTCCTTGTGGCAGTCCTGAGCAAGCTTCCCTGCCACGTGTGGCAGCCTCTCAGCCCTGGGGGTGCCTGCGAGCTGGGTGACTCCAATTCTCTCCATCAGGGACAGGAGCAGTTGGGCCGCACACTCGCGCACCGGGGCGGGGCGGCTGCTGGGGAGGAGAGAGCAAACCCTGGGCACAGGGACAAGGAGCAGCAGCAGCGCCGGCCTTGGCCAGAGCTGCTCCCTGCCCTTGCTGGGGGAAGGAGCCTGGGCTCTCCCTGCGCCTGCAGACACCTGCACAAGGTTCTGTCCTCAGGGAAACACAAAGTTAGCATTGCACACAAGGCCTGCCTGCACGGAAGAGGGAGAATTCAGTCTCCCTGCACTGTCTGATACTCAGTTTCTTTCACAGTATTTGCTCTGAGAAAGATTAAAGAAATAGATGACATATGAATAATTTAGAAATTAAGGACAATTGATGCTGACCCATCAGAGGGGCACCCACTATACAGAGCTGCAGCAGGATTGAGGCTCTTTCCACCCATTTATCCCCAAATCTGCAGACCTTTTGAAAACAACAAATGCAGGGAAAACACGTTGTGGGCTGTGAAGTTGCAGAATATCCAGCAATGCAGCCTGTTTCTTCTGTGGGGCTTGGCAATGGATCCATCTGAATGTTTTACCCTATTCCAAAGCTGAGGAAAGGGTGGCAGGCAGTTCAGCCAGGCTGTCCTGTTCTACAGAGTCTCTTGGGAACTATCAGGCCCAGCACCAACATAAAGGCAGCATTTGCTTCAACTGTCCCATGGCAGTCAGCCTGTGAAGGTGCCTGTAAAGTGATTCATCATCTCAAGGCTAACATGAAACATCAGTTTGAATAGAAAGTAGAGCTCTAAGGCCAGGACAGTCATACAAGGCTCCTTTGGCAGGAGCTGCACCTGCAGTGCAGGCTGTGCCACACCCAGCAGATTGTCCCCCATGTGCTCCACGCCCCAGCAAGGACCCTCCTCATTTCTCAAGTTAATGGCATCATGAGGAGACATGGTTTTCCTAGGGCATCTGTGGTTAGTGCTGTGAATTACCAAACTGCTCACAGCTGCAATTGCAATTGTCCCTCTTCCCACAAAAGCACAAGGTACTATCCTCGGTCTTTGCAGGCACTTTCCCTTCCCCACTGATCACCACATCTAGGAAAATCTGACAGACTGGGAGAACTCCAGGAAGCAGCAGGAAGCTGAGTCAGAGGAGCTTTAGTTTGGGTATCAGGAAAAAGGGTTTTTCACCCAGAGGGTGGCTGGGCACTGGAACAGGCTCCCCAGGGCAGTGGTCACAGCACCAAGCCTGACAGGGTTGAAGGAGCATTTGGACAACAATCTCAGGCACTTGGTGTGACCCTTGGGCTGTTCTGGGCAAGGCCAGGAGCTGGACTCGATGGTCCTGATGGGCCCATCCAACTCCCCATATTCTTACAGTTCTGTGATTCTGAGAACTAATAGGCTGCAGGAGGGCAGAAATAGGTGACAAGAGGAGAGAAGTGAGGTTGGCTGGAGAATAAAGTCACTGAGTCCACATAAGATGCAGGATACAGGACCCTTCCCTCCCAGCATTCCCATTCTCTGTCTCATCCCTTCTTCCTGACACACACACATGAAGGTGAAGAATATCACTAAAAGAAAAAAAACCTGCTTGACTCCCATGTCCATGAGAGCAGTCATTGCTCATGCCGGAGTCACATTCTCCACCATGATCCCCAGGCTCTGACTGGCTGCTGTCTGAACAAATTCTGGAGAGTTGGACACCATCTGGAGAAGGACCCGAGCAACTTCATCCACCTCAGAGTCCATGTCCTTCTTCAAGGTGACAGAGAGCTCTCCCAGAGTGACAATGGCAGAGCAGGACACCTGGGAATGGAGGCTGGTCACCTGGGGAAGCCATGAGGGGAAACATAAGAATCACCTTGAAAAGAAAACCAGTTGCCTTCAACAGTAGTCCCAGGAAATGACAACACATCCCACTGTGTCCAGAGGAACACACAAGTACAGGAAGAGCAGGAGAGCACAAGCACAGAAAGGCACTCATTCTGGCACCAATTTCTGGCCTCAGACCTGCTCACTGCAGGCCTAAAATAAAAATTTCATTAAGTGTTCTACTTAACCCTTCTAAAATGTCCACAGCTTTGATTTTAGGCCCTTTAAGAAAATTAAAGCAAAAGCTGCTTTCAAATCATAAAGGCACAACTGATAAAGATAAAAGAGTCAGGTGCTCCTGTTCAAAAAAGCAACACCAGCAGCTGAAGCACTCAGCCAGGAAACAGAAAACACAGGCTCTGGTCTACAGAATAATTTACAGTGTTGAATTACAGCTTGGGCAGAGACTGGGACTCTGGCAAATAATATCATTATTGTCTCAGTTTCTGCATTTGCACATTGCATTATAAAGGCTCCACACTCAAAGATCAGTGTCAGATACCCGACCTGCCAGTAAATACAGCTGCATGTACCCACAGATCCTACAGATAGCTGACAGACATTGGAAATATCAGGTCTAAAACCAGAAATGAAGGCAGACCCTGAGCACACATGGAGATGAACAAGCTCATACCTACTCTACACACCGTGTATGAAGTATGAGGGACAATTCAGAACAATGTTCTCACCTCGCTGGTAACTGCCAAGCAAACCTCACCAAGTCTACAAAGCAGGACCTCTGAATGGGACCCAGCCAGGTGTTGGATGGTGAAGAGTCCCTTCTCCTTCAGCTCCCTGGAAGGCAGAAGATTGATTTTTCTCTCCACCAAGGCAGCACCCTCTGAAATGACCAGGCTGGCAGCTCAGTTGAACAATGGGAGGTGCTTTTCAAGGAGTGCTTAATGAAATCTGTGGAATGCGTTGCCCCAGGATGCTGTGGCTGTCAAAAGCATTCACAAACCCAAGAGGCAAAGAGAGGGGTTTCAGAGTGGCCATTTGAGAAGACAGCCTTTCTGAAATCTCTGGCACATGAGGCCCCTCTGTCACTGCTTCCTAGAAGCTGTGGGACCGGGCCATGCTGCTGTTTGTTGTCACCTCCCTGTACCTGTCCCTGAGACACAGTGCCACCGGACTGTTATTGGGGCATTTTCCTTCTTTGCCAGCCCCAGCAGGCATTCAGCAGGGAGAGTCTGCACTGCCTCTCTGGAGCTGAGTTTCCACTCTATGATCTTGGCCTCTCTGTCACCCCCTCCACTCCCCCTCACACATTCCCCAAAAAAGCAGCAGGATGTCTGCTGGGACCACCTCGGCCTGCAGGAAGGACAAGTAGGTCCTGGCCTCTCCTGACCCACAGCACAGCTTTCTTTAATCCCAGCATGGAAATATTAAAACTGTATTATCACATCACACAGAGGGCCACGAGCTTTTTATTTTGGCTGCAAGTGTCCACAGGGCATTGGGGAAGAGGAGAAAAAGAGTGTTTTGCAGCAAGCAACCTGGCTACTCAGGCAGGATGGTAGGGAAAACTGTCTGGAAGCTGCTTTTTAGGACTTTGGTTGTTCTGCTGAAGCTTCTGACAGAGCTGATGGGCAGATCCCAGAGCTGTGGAGAGTTCCTGAGAAATTTGTCCTTGGATCTGTCTAGGAATGCTCCCCCAGCCATGAACTGCCATCTGTGTCCTGTCCATATGTTACTGCCTTGACTGTTGAGTGTCTGAGGTGCCTCTTGAGGCTGCTATGGACCTCCTTCACCAAGGAATGAATTGTGATACAACATCCCTTTCTGCTTCTATTTGGGCACTGACAGAGCCTGGACCACTCTGGCTGGAGCTTGGGCTCTGGCCAAGCAAGATTGCAAATGAGAGCAGCTCATGGTCCTCAGCTCTTCCCTGCTGCTGGGACAGACAGACATGGCCATGGGGACAGAATGGAGCTGCCCCATCTGCCAGGTCACTAAGAAGGATGTGAATTTTTCTCTGCCCTGTCACCACCAGTTCTGCCTGGGCTGCATCCTGCAGTGGGCAGAGAGAAATCCAGCGTGCCCACTCTGCAGAAGAATGATAGAAGCTGTCAGGTTTTCTGAGTAGGATGAACAGGACTACATACAATTTGCCATCAGCTCCCCCAAACAATTGCTAGAGTCCAGCAGGGAGAGAGCCTGGCCACCTTGCTGAAAGCAGCCCCCCAGACCCTGTGATGGCTGCTCCATCTTCCCCACAGGGAACACTGTCCCCAGCTGAGCAGGGGGCTGCAGGACCAGAGCCTGTGCATGGCCTCCTGCCCAAGGTGTGGGCCGAATTTTTCAAATAACAATGTCATCTACTGGACCAAAGGTGGCCCTGGCTGCACCAGAAGCTGGAGGGAATATGCCAGCACCAGAGATGGCTGTTTAGGGAATCCATAGAGCAGCATCCTGCACGCCCTCTGTGCCTGGGGTCAAGTTGCCAAACTCTTGGTGCCAGTGCTGAAGCTTCTCCTCTGGAGCAGTCTGAATTGCTGCTAGCATAGTCCAGGGCAAAGAAGCAAAAAGGACCTTTGCATAATCTCCACAGATGTTTTATTCAGCCGTGCAGGGAGATGTTCAGGTCCCAGCACCCACACACAGAGGGTCTCACTTTGTCTCCACAGGGGCCTGGGGGATGACCCTGATCTCGGGGCAGTACAAAGATAAGGAGGCAATCAGGGAATAGGGAAGGTGTGGCTCAGGAACACAGGAACAGACACAGGAACAGGGAAAGGAGCCAATGGGGTCTAACAGCTCTTTGAGGGAAGCTTCTTGTGTCTCCCTAGACCAGGGAAAGCCCCCCAGAGTCTCCACAATTCCCTGTGTTTTATATTATTAGGAAAGCTTCTCTGAAGGACCAACTGAATCAACACAAAATGACAAAAACAATCAAAAGCACTCATGAGACAATTGTTTAAAATGGAAACAATTCTGAGTTCCCAACGTGCCAACAGATTTCCTGGAATGTCATAGATCTGGCAGGAGGGATGCAGGGTTTTCTTAGCACAGTTTATCAGGAAACTGAGTCACACCTACTGAACCTCTGGTCCATGGTCTCCTCACTGCCATCGTGCAGCAAGGAGGCCCAGAGGCTGCTGTGCTCTGGGCCTGTCAGGGATGAACACAGCGGCTCTGTGGCCAGTGCCAGCTCCAGCTCCAGCAGCTCACAAGGGGAGACTCCTTCCAGAAGCTCTGCTGGCTCCAGTGTGGCAGACCAACAGAGCCCACTGGAAGCCCCCCTCCATTGCAGCCACCCCCAGCTGTGCCCATCATCACTGCAGAGCAGGAGCTGCCCCAGAGGAGCCGCGGCCGGAGCTCATGGCAGTGGCAGGTCCCTGTGCCCAGGGCAGAGCCACAGAACCTCTGCTCCTGCCTGGGACAGGGGCTGCTCACCCTGGTGTCCCACCGAGAGGAGGGATCCTGGGCCCCAAACTCTGCCCAGCCCTGCCAAAGGCCACCCCGCCAGCAGGGCCAGCAAGGTTCCTGCAGCCATTCAGTCAAATCAGAGGAAAAAAATGTCTCTGTAGCTGACACAGTCTCTGCACACAGCTTTCTGCCCCTTCTCCTGGTGCCTTTCCCTGACTCCAGCAAGAGCTGCAGGAAATGCTGTGTGAGCCATGATGATGGAAGAGCTACTGGTAAAAACACTGGGGTGATGCTTTCAGAGGAGTCAGGAATGGAAGACTGACCAACCTTCCAGCCAATGGTACGCCAAAAGTTTCCATTCTTTAAATAATTGACTGCAATAAATTAGTAAAAAGAAAGATATGGAAACAAATTAAATCTCCCACAGCTGCTGGCTTTCCTCAGGCCCCATGGTCTATGTATTGCTAGACTTACTTCATTTAGGCAGAATATTAACTGCCCTGACTTGTTGGAGACTGACCACAAGGTCTCATCTGTGGTGAGCAGTCACTGAAATTAGCTCAGCAGAGGCATCTTCAGCTGTCCAAGTGTAGCAGAAATACATATTCTCTGCTTCATGACTGTGTGGCAGCAGCTGCTGGTGTGGGTTTGTCAGCGTTGCTTCATGGATTACTCCTGGGAAGGAATTGTGAGCACAGGCACAGTGTGATGGCTTCGATCTCTAATTACTCCAATAGGATGATGGCCAGAACTTCAAGGCAAAAAGCATCATGACAGAATAATTTACAATATTCTCCAAACTACTCCTGTGGTTTTGATTTTCTTACTGATTAGGTTCAGTGTCTGGCCTCAAGAAATCAGTCCAGAAAGAACAGGCAAACCTCAGCTTGCAAGTTAGAGTGCATGTCTTTAATCTGCCGTTTTTGCAGCATGTACAAACAACTTTTCAACATATTTGCAAAAAAATCTCCTAGTTCTTGCTATACCTATCCAGAACCTGACTTTCTGCTCATTTTATTTTGATTTGGGATCTAAGCATGATTTTTTTCTGGACAGGGAAGTAAGAACCAGCTGCAAATACAGACTACAGGTGTGAATCTATACTGCAGGAACTGAGCTGTAGCTTGGAATTAAAGGCAAGAAGGGGTGCCATGGTAAATATGAACGTTTAGTGCTGGCATAGGAGCCTTCTGCAATGCTCCACCAGCCCATGGTTCACATTGCTACAAACTCTCTTTCTGATGTTACAAAGAGTGTTGAAGAGCTGTTTGTAAGTAAAAAAAACCAGCCAGAATGTTAATTTTTGTTAATATGGCAAACAGTGACTATCTAATACTTCAGAGCTCATAGAAGTGAGTATTCAGATTTCCACTAATGCCTTCTGATATAAGGCAGGCGGCCTGGTTTCAGGAGACAGCACGGTGACCCATTCCCCAGGGTCACTCGGGCCTAAGAAACACGCGGACACCAATATGGTGGAGGATCAAAGGCCTTTATTCTCTCTTCCGTGGGGTTTTATAGTCTAAGGGGCTTCTACGTCAGGTGGGGGTCTGTCTTTACCATCTATGGTTAGTAGGGGATGGAAAGTTACCTGGGCAAGTGGAAAGTTACCGGAATCCGGTTTGGGGGGCTACATTCCTATGTTAATTTTCTTATCTAAGGGGGCAGGGGCCCTGTCTTCCCGTAACATCACGAGATCTTCCGAACGCCAGGCCCTATCTGCTACATCTCCCCCCCCTTTTTCACAAATGAATGAGGTAGTCATATACTGAAATGAGATATAAAGTTGCAGTTTGATAAGGAAAACGGGGTTTGGTAAATCTGAGTAGGCTTTCGCCAGTCAAGGTTAGAACTTGTGGCTGGCAGTGTTCCCTGGTTGGATTCGCCGCCCGATGAACAGGATGTTGGCTCGTTCCAGGCGGGCCTGAACGAATGAGACCAGCTTGTTCAGCAGGCATGGTCCGAAGGTAACCGCTAGAAGTAGCAATGCCAGTGGACCTATTAGGGTAGAAATCAGAGTGGTTAGCCATGGTGATTGATTGAACCAGGACTCGAACCAGCCCTGTTGGGCTTCCTGTCCTTCTGCCTCTGAGCCAGTCTGTTTCTGAGTTCTGCCATGGAGTCTCTCACGACTCCTGTGTGGTCTGCATAGAAGCAGCACTCCTCTCTCAAGGCGGCACACAGGCCCCCTTGCTGCATGAACAGGAGGTCCAGACCTCGCCTGTTCTGCAAGACCACTTCCGAGAGAGAGGAGACTGACTTCTCCAGGAAGGAGATGGATTTCTCGATCCTTTGCAGGTCCTCATCGATGGTCATTTGCAGCTGGGACAGTCCTTGGTGCTGTGTCGCTAGGGCTGAGACACCCGTTGCCGTTCCTGCTGCTCCTAGCCCGAGCAGCATTGCGATAGTTACACCTGTTATTATTTCTCTTTTGTGGAGCCGGCTGGGTTCCTCAAAAAGGTGGTACACCTCTTCGTCTGAGTGGTACAGGACCCTAGGAACAATCAGAACTTGGACACAAAAGTCGTTAGAGTCATCAAATTTGGCGAGAGACACACAGGGACTCACTCCAGATCGCTGGCAAACCCACATCCCAGGTGCGGATGGGACTACCCACTTATTGTTTTTCCTGTTAGGCTTGACAACTTTGGTGCAGATGTTGCCTCTCCGCCTAGCTAGGGTTTCATTGCCAAAGCATCTGCCCTGGCCTGTGACTTGACTCAGGGTGATTCCTTTGCGAGGGGTTTCCCATCTGCACTGGTGAGGGGCATCGGCCGTGGAGTAACTGAAGGGAGTGTTTAAAGCAATTCCTTCATAAAAGGGAGGTTTGACATCGTAGCAAAGCCAGCAGGATTCGGTTAGGTTAGGGTTGGATTCATTCAGGGATATAAAGGTAGCTTCTAACATACGAAGGATTGGGTCTGAGTCCGATCTGGCTGCGCGGTCTGTCTGAAAGACTTCCGCATGGCCGGTTGGGACTTTGCTAACTCTAGTGGGTAGGGTTTTAGGGTAGGTTGTGTTTTTCCCTTTCGGCACGCTTTTAATCACTTTGTTTGGTCCGACCGCTCGGGGTGCCGACGGTTGGAGCCTGGTAATTCGCACATTTACTCTCTCTTTTGACCCTTGAAGGACAACTGTCCACGTTCGGCCTATGGCCCAACTGGGGTGATGTGGTTGCAAGACTGTCATGTTATAGCTAGTGCATTTCCGAATTTTTGGGACTTTATGGCGATTGCGATAAAAGTTTCCCTGGAGGAAGATGGGTGTTTTGCAGCCGCTGGGTGCCCAGGCGAACTGTAAGAATTTGTCGGGCTCTTGTGGATCCCACCCAGGCCCCGACGGTCTGGCATCTGTAACAATGGTTTCGCAGCCCCAGTGCCCACAATATCCCCACCCTGGGTGATTGCAGTAGCTTTTTCCTGGGTTTGAAGCTGGGCACCAGTAGGATAGGTACATGTGTGTGGCATGTGGGGAATTGGGGTCTACCTTTGGTTGTCCTGGAAACAGGTCGATGATGCGGAGCACGAAGGATGGGGCATTTGGTGTGGTGATTTCCCTGAGCACCTTGTCACTACTAAGGTGACGTATGACCCACCTGAAAGGCCGGTGGGGGTAGTGATCTGGACTGGCTTGTCCTCTGGCAACAAGCCCCAACAGCAAAATCACACAGAAACACCGTTGATGCTTGGGTCTCACCCGTGCGGGTCTCTCGGGCGCTGCCAAGCGGCTTGGTGGTCTGTCACTTTCCTCTGGGATGGGCATGTACGCGTCACGAGGATGTCCTATGAGCATGTCCTGTAAACAGAAACTCACAATTCTCGTCAGTCTCATCCTGCTTATTATGAAGGTCGGGCTTAATTGACTTAAGTGGACACCACCTGACTTTGCCGTCCTTTTTGACAGCTGCATACCCTCTCCCCGTGAGCATCAGCCTCCAGCCCTGTTCCCATTCGCCCAGCTCGTTTCTAATTACCACCTGCGGGCCCTCCTCTAGCGCTCGGTTGGCCCAGTGCTTTTGAACGGGACTGTTTGTTTCATCTCCCCTAGGGAACTGATTCAGTGCTAGCAAAGCAGTTGCCAGCATGCGCGCTTGATCTCCCGGGGGAATGGCATTGGCAAAGCCCTCTGCTTTTGCCAACACCTCTAGCTTGGTTTTCAGGGTCTGATTTGCTCTCTCCACTATGGCCTGCCCGGTACTGTTATATGGGATACCTTGCACTAATGTGATGCCCCATTTTGAGGCGAATTCTTGTACTGGTTTGGAGGTGAAATTGGACCCGTTGTCCGTTTTGATCTGCTTGGGGATACCAAGCCAAGCCATGGCTGTCAGCCAGTGCTGAATTGTGGCCTTGGAATTTGTTTTGGGGTGCTGTGTGGCTATGATCGTTCCGCTATAAGTGTCCACTGTCACTGCAAGCCACGCTCGGGGCTTCAGTAGTTCACACCAGGTGAAGTCCGATTGCCAGATCTCTGAAGGCTTGAGACCTCTCGGGTTGACTCCACTGGTCCATAGGGGTGACTTCTGGCAATGAGGACAGGTGGCTACCACGTGTTTTGCGTCTGCGGTCGGGATCCCGCATCTCTTTGCCAGCGCTTTGGCTCCGATGTGGAGCGACTCGTGCAGCTGACGAGCTTCCTGCAACGTCCACACGCCTTTTGCTGCGGCGTCCGCTTTGTCGTTGCCAATCTGGAAGTAGCCTTTGACTGGGTCATGGCTGTTAATGTGAATGACTGACACGGTGCCCTGTCGCGAGGAGAGTGCTTCTTCCAGCATTAGGGCTGCTGCTGATGTAGACACTCCTGGTCCTGCCATGGCTAGGCAAAGCTTTGCCACGAATATAGAGTCCGTTACTATGTTAAGGTGTTCCTCTTGAAAGAGTCCGCACGCCAAGACTACTGCTGTCGCCTCCAGCTGTTGCACTGACAGTGTGGGGTCACATGCTTTGACGCAATGCCATTGCTCTCCTGCCTGCCACACTGCTGCTGCAGTTGAAGTCCTGGAGGAAGCGTCTGTGAAGACCGTTGGTCCTGGCTGCGGTCGGTCCATGACCTTTGGCGGTATGTCCATGTCGACAATGGTCAGCAGCTTAGTCCAGGGTGGTTTGGAGGAGTAGGAGATTTCTCCTCCAAAGCCGGTGAGAGCAAGGGCTAGGTACTCCGATATCGTGGCTGACTCCGTAGTTGGTTGCTTGCGAAACGGAAGGTGGATGCTTGTTGGCTCAGTCCCTAGGTGTTTCAAAGCGAGTTTCCTGCCTTTCATGATGAGGTTAGCGATGCATTCGATTCCTGGGGAGAAAGCACGAGCAGGTCTTCCGAGAACCACCCATTGAATCGGTCGGGCCTTTTCAGAAGGTCCTTGAGCCAGTGCTCCCACTCCCCCCCTCGGTGTAAAGTGAACGTATAAGTCCAGTGGCAGGGCTGGGTTCCACCTGGCAAGTGTGCCCGTGGACATCTGGCTTTCGATGAAGTCGAGGGAGCTTGTGGCTTGCGGCGTCAGCTCCTTGGGTTCCCAGGGGTGCTTTCCTTTCAGGAGGTCATACAGGGGGTCCATGACCTCAGGAGGAATCAGGACAATGTTGCGAAGCCACTGCAGTGATCCCACCAGGCGTTGCACGTCGTGTAGTGTTTTGACGTCTCGACTGACCTTCGCCTCAGGGGGTGTCACGTAGGAGCTTGTGATCCCCACTCCCAGGAAGGTCACGCAGGGTCCTCTCTTGATCTTTGCACTTGCGATCTCGAAGCCGTTGGCCTGAAGGGTTTCCGTGATTGTGGATACCAGGTGATCCACTTCACTTGCCGATGGAGCTGCTACCAGGATGTCATCCATGTACTGGATGATGGTTGCGGTGGGATGGGAGTGTCGAACTGGCATCAGTGCTTTGTCCACAGTGATTTGGCATATGACAGGACTGTTGACAAGTCCCTGTGGCAATACCCGCCATTGGAAGCGGAGGTTAGGCCGTTCGCCATTTCGGAATGCCACGGAAAAGGCAAATCGTTCTCTGTCCTCAGGGTGCAGGGGTATTGAGAAGAAACAGTCCTTGATGTCCAGCACTGCGCACGGCCGCCCTGCAGGGATGGCTGAGTTCGTGGGTAGCAGTGTCTGGACCGGACCCATGGGTTGAATCACTTTGTTTACCTCTCTCAGGTCGTGGATGAGACGATAGCCTTCTCCGGACCTTTTGGGGATCACGAATACGGGGGTGTTCCAGAGGCTGATGGAGGGTTCTATGTGACCCTTTTGCAGTTCGCGGTCGACCAGTTCCAGCAAGGCTGCCGCTCGAGGCTCTGTCAGGGGCCACTGCTCGACCCATACGGGGTCTGATGATTTCCAGGTCAATTTGATCGGCAGCGGAGGGTGTACAGCAGTGGCCCTTAGGATAAATTTGTAATCCGGAATCCTAGCATGGAAAGAATGTCCCTTCCTAACAGGGGTGGAGAATTTTGCAGTATGTATGGGTGGATCGCAGCTGTCTGTTCTGGTCCCTTTTTTGTGTGGAGTGTTATAGCCACCAGCTGGGTGCTTTTCCATGCCCGAGACTGCCCTCCCACTCCATTCACTGGAGGGACTTCTTTGAATTGCCAATGTCTGGGCCAATGTGCTTGGGGAATAATCGTGCAGTCTGAACCCGTGTCCGCCCAGAACTGTAACCCTATGACATGGGAATCCTGACTGCCATAAAGCCGGCATGTCCCCCACACCATCAAGGGTTCCCTCCCTATTTTCATAGCCAGGGCCACCCAGGGATCCCGCTCTGGGGCGTCTCCTGCTGGCCCTGTACCACCGGCGCAGCTTGTGGCAGTGGGGGGTGCGAGGGTGCTGAGGGGGTTGCATAGCTTTGCCATTGCACCGTAGGCAGGGATGCAAAATTGGCTACTCCCTGTGGGGGGATAGGATATGAGGGTCCCCTGCCCCACTGGGGGTTGCTGTAGCTGGGCCGCTGCATATTCCAGGTGGGAGGGGGCTGGACACGGCCCGGCTGCCCCCCCCCTCTCCCGTTTCCCTGAAGCCTGGATCTGCATTCCTTAGCCAAGTGCCCCTTCTTCCCGCATGCCCAGCACGGTCCCCTAAGTCCCCCTTGGCGTGGCGGAGCAGCTGCTGATAGGCGCCTTGGCTGGGGACAGTTTGCTGCCAGGTGGCCTGCCTGGCCACACTTAAGGCATGCCATCACACTGGTTATTGCAGTGTGAACTGCTGTTTGGATAGGAGCCAGATGCTCTTCCTTTGCAACGTGCCTAATCATGGTTGCTGCATTAGCCTCAGGTGGCAGTGACCTTAAGATGTCCTTGGTGGCTGAGTTACACTGCTGGCGCAGGCAGTCTGCCAGCACGGGACCCTTAGCCTCCGACGGCAACGAGGAGGAGTCCAGTGCTGCCTGAAGTCTGTCCACAAACTGAGTGAAGCTCTCGCTCTCACTCTGTTTGATGGTCGACCATGGGGCTGGACTGGCTACTACTTTAGCCGCAGCACGGATGGCTTCCCGGGCAGCACGGGTGGTTGTCATAACCTCATGAGCCCGCAAGCCCTCAGCCTGCGCCTGGGGTGTTATCATGGTGGGGTCTCTGCCCATGAGCCTTTGTAAGCTGGAGCCATGCAGTGGATGGTTAGGTCCTGTCACTCGGGCCAGCTCCTTTGTGCATTGATCTTCCCACTCCTGTTTAAAAACTATCATCCCCGCACCATCAAAAATCATCCTACACGTCTGTTTAATATCAAAAGGCAACATATCATCCCCTCCGAAAACGCCATCAATAAGTGTGGTAACCATGGCAGAATTAATTCCCTTGTCTGCAATCGCTTTGATTATTGCCTGGATTTCCTTTGGGTTTACAGGGGAGTAAGTCCTCTGTTGGTTATCGCCTGTTCCTCTTACGCGGACCGGGAGCACCAGGTTAGCAGACGGGCTCCACTCCGCACAAAACATCTTTATTTTCCGCCAATCCGTAAGCGGAGTCTGGTCTTTCTCTAATGATCCCTTCATCCACGCAGGAGCCTTGCGACTAGAAACCTTGTATGTCGCTGATCTCCCTCTGTTAAAGCTAGAATCCGAATCCGAGCTCTCTGAATCCGAACTCCCTGACTCGCTTTCGTCCCAGACCGAGTCAGAGTCAGAGGCGGAAACAGAGTGAGCCCGCACTTCCGGGCTGCTCTGCCTTTTTCCCGGGCTCCGACCCCGCCCCCTCCTGCGGGGGTCGGGCCGTTCCCTCCCCCTGGGGTCCCCCCGCCTCCTGCTGGGGGAGGGTCTTGCCCTATAAGGACTTAATTTGAATAGAGCGCTCTGATTGGTCTCACGCCGTACCGCGGGGGCCGCCCCTTCTCCCCGCTCTCCCGCACATGCGTTCTGGGCGCGCTGACTGCATTTCCGCCCCCCGTCTCCTTACTTCCGCCCTCACCACGTGCTTCGGCGCTTTTTTCAAACCCATATGGCGGCGGGGAGTCCCTGCCGCTCCCGGCGCCACTCCCGGCGCCGCTCCCGGCGCCGCTCCCGGCGGGGTCGGCCGCGTTCCGCGCCTCCTCCGCCAACCCCCGCCAGAACGCCCGCGCGTGTCCTTCCCCCCCCGATGGCGAGCCCGCTCTCTGGGGGGTTTCCGCCGGCCGCGCCCCCCCCGCGAGGCCGCCCGGGTCAAGAGTCTCCGCAGTCTGTGTCGCCGCACCTACCCCGGGCTGTGGGGGGGCTAGCAAGCAGGTTTGTGCGGCTTTCCAGGCTTCCTGCTCTTGTCGAGCTTTCTGTAAAGGCTGGAGAACTTTGCCCCAGGATTTTAGGGCTTTCCCTGAGCCGGACGACATAGTGTCTTCGGCCAGAACCTTAGTAATATCGTCCCAAACCTCCGGATGGAGGATATCCGTGGGGCTTTCTATAGCCCCGAGCTTAACCAATCTCGGCAATGCGAGAGATAAATCCTTAATTTTACATTCTAACCCAAACTGTGCATGCATATCTGATACGACCTTTGCATAGGATTCCATGTTCCTTGCCGGTCCGGGGACGTCTCCCCCGCTGTAGTCGGACCTGCCGCTGCAGCCGCTGCCTCCTGTCCAGGCGAATTCCCGTTCCCAGGGCGCTGATCGGCTTCCCGGGTTTTCGGCACCAGAATGTTGCCTTCTGATATAAGGCAGGCGGCCTGGTTTCAGGAGACAGCACGGTGACCCATTCCCCAGGGTCACTCGGGCCTAAGAAACACGCGGACACCAATATGGTGGAGGATCAAAGGCCTTTATTCTCTCTTCCCGTGGGGTTTTATAGTCTAGGGGGCTTCTACGTCAGGTGGGGGTCTGTCTTTACCATCTATGGTTAGTAGGGGATGGAAAGTTACCTGGGCAAGTGGAAAGTTACCGGAATCCGGTTTGGGGGGATACATTCCTATGTTAATTTTCTTATCTAAGGGGGCAGGGGCCCTGTCTTCCCGTAACATCACGAGATCTTCCGAACGCCAGGCCCTATCTGCTACTTTCCACTAAGTACGTGCTGGCAGTTTTAATTTGAAATCAACAAGTTTATCCAAATCAAGTTATCCATAGGAATTAATTTGCTCTATGATCTACCTAAAAATGCCTCATTATCTGATAAGTTTAGTAGAAATTTGCAAAGTCAACAGTCCACAGATTTTCATTTCTTGTTTAGTGGCTATTCTGCAGGAAAGCTTTTACAGACTAATCCGTTTGGATGTAATTAAAATGCCAGACATTTCATCTAGCCATTTTGGTATTAGAACAAAACCATATGACTGCACAGCCTTTTAAAAAATATTTTAAAATAAATTTTCAAATCAACAGTCTGAGTAGGCCTCAGAATAAAAACTCTACCAAACTTCAACTCCATTGGAAGATTCCCTTGTCACCCTGTGAATCAACTCTACATTCAGAAGATTAAAAGTCCCCATTATGGTGGTTTTGGTATGGTTAGGAATTGGGGAAGGGTCTTCTTCCTTCTCAGCTCCATGCTGCAGGGCCTTTGGGATGTGGCCTGCTGGCCGTTGTTTGTGCAGCCCTGGTATTTCTGCATGAGGCAGAAAGTGCAATTGCATTTCCAGCCCAAAGCCCGGGAGCAGTGGGGCGTGCAGAGCTGTGCCAGACCCAGGCCAGCAGCTGTGCCCCCAGAGGGTTTTGGTTCCTGCCCAGGGCAGCTGGTGCATCTCTGCTGTGAGTGCCTGCCCTTCCAGGTGCCCATGGACAGCAGGTGCAGGGTTCTGCACGGGGCACAGAACAGGGTGGGGATGTCTGCTGGCAACAGAGTGCAGCGGAGAGCAAACAGTCCAGGATGGTCCTGGAGTGAGTGACAGAGAACTCCTGACACAGCTGTGACTGAGCCAGTGAGGGAAGGCACTGCTGGGCCTGCTGTTTGTGAGGAGAGAAGGGCTGCTGGGTGACAGGAGGGTTGGAGGCGGCCTTGGGCTCAGTGATCACAAAGTGCTTGTGTTTGATTCCCAGAGAAGGAACGAGAGATGTTGGGGAAGTGTTGACCTGCAAGAAATTGTGAATTTGTTAAGCTTTAACAGGCAGTGCTCAGTCGTACCTTCCCTCACACCAGTGGCTGATGTGTGCACGTGGATGTCTTAGCCTTGAGAATAAAGACAGCGGGCCTACTGAGGAGGTAGCTGCAATGCATTCAAGGAGAAGAAGGCTCTTAAACATGGAAGGAGAATTTGAGGAACGGGATGGTCACCACATGACCACCAGAGTCCCTCAAGCGACCCCTACTCTAAATGTCAGTAATTTTGGGGAAGTGATTTAAACATGTCAAATACCTTGTGAGAATGTTTAGCCTGTGAGTTTGAGCAAAGTAATGAATAAAAGTAATGAAAGTAATGTCTTAGTTCCATGGATACTAACACGTGGGTGTGCATGTTTCAGGGAAGTGATTCCCACGCACCCACCAATGAAATAAAGTAATGCCTCTTTTCTCACACTGAGCTGCCAGTGTGGATCGGGCCCTGCTCAGTAACTATCATTTTGGTCATTTCTATTGAAGCATAAAGAATGGTTGAAATGAAATCTTTTCCAGCTGTTTCCCTTTGGTTTACCTGTTTGAGGGTTGAAATTCTGTGCTGCAGGTGTGCTGGGTGTGTGCAGAGCAGTGCAGCCCCAGACACCCCTTGGCTTGCCCACAAGTTGTCATGCCTTGTTGCCAGGTGTGCCCAGCTGTGGCAGGAGAAGAGCCCGCAGTGCAGTGGGCACCGTGCCCTGCCCAGCCGGTGCTCTCTGGCACAAAGCAGCAGCAGCACCAGAACCGTTCAATCGCTCCTGCCTTGGCTTCCCCTGGCACACAGAAGCCTCTGGAAATCAGCACTGCCAGTGGCGTTCCCAGCTTGGAGCAGCTGCTGCTGGCGGGCAGATGCTGCCAGTTCGACTGCTGCCAAAGGGGAAGAAAGGCAGAGATGTACATCCACAGGAGTCCTGGCCATGTCCAATAAAGGTGCAAATATGTGGGGAGATTTGTTAGCAATGATTTCAGCTGTTATGCCAACCCAGTGCCTTCTCTCTTGGTTCTGTGCATTATAGGTGAGTAATGTAATAGTTGGCTCTCACAATTAAGAGATAGATATTATGTGGATAGATATTATGTTCAAATGTAAAGTGCTGTTATTGTAATATGTCCTCCAATAGTCCTCTTTCTTATCCCCATTGTAATAGTCTTGATAGTCAGGGCATTTGGGGAGGGCTGGCTTGTGACCAGCAAGCAGGGTGTAACAACACCTGACCTCCAATCAAGATGCAAGAAAGTAATCTCCACCACTGGACAGCAGAGGCAGAGAAAGAATTGACTGACAAAACATTGGGAGGGGTTAAGGGTAAAAAAAGCAGAGCATCCCTTTTGTAGATGAGCATGTGGCTGCTAGTCATGGAGACTTCCCAGTGCTGCAATCTTTCCTTATACAGTCTTTTCTTAAGGTTTAATAAACCTTTAAAAACTTAAAGGTTGCCACCTTCTCGTAGTGACATCAGAAGGTTGCCTTGGTGCACGGAAGCCCTGAGTATCAGAGCCTGCTCCTATCTGCCTGATTGGGGTTTCCAGGGCACCTACACTGGAGTGCGGATACTTGCATGTATATACCTAGCTGCCCCTGTGGCTACAGACACCCCCTTTTTAGCTGAACGCCTTGACAGGAGCTTTACCAAACCAGTGGCATCCTAATGCTCTTTCTCTTTCAAAATCAGAAACTCAGTCACTAAGAAAGAGCAGGAAGACATGCAAAAGTCAGGTTAGGATACACCCTAACCTAAGTAGAGAGGAAACATCTACTTACTTGTGAAATGTGTCATAAAATAGGCACCATAAGTAATGCCATAGGCAGCAAAAAGCAAAGGAGCAATTCGCTCAATCATTTTAACACTGCCCTGCAAGTTTGCAGGCTGCGCTCACACAGTGGAAAAAGCAAGGCTCCTGTGAGTGTGCAACAGCCCACTGACAATTGCCTCAATCAGAGGGAATAGAATTAGAATGATTGTGAAGTATGTGAATGAGGCTAGTTGGCCAATGATGATGAAGGGGTGTCCTACTGGCTGGCTGCCTACTCAGGTTAGGATGAGGACGTTGGCGACTAGGGTTCAGAATAGGACTTGTGGTAGGTGGCGGAAGGGTATTGATCGTAGTTATGTATGTAGTTGTATCGTAGTACGTAGTAGTGGGGTGAGGAATACGACGAGGATTGAGGCGGCTAGAGCTAGTATGCCTCCTAGTTTGTTTGGGATGGATCGGAGGATGGAGTAAGCAAATAGGAAATATCACTTGGGTTTGATGTGAGGAGGGGTGACTAGCAGGTTGGCTGGGATGAAGTTTTCTGGGTCACCTAGGAGGTTGGGGGAGAATAGAGCTAGTGAGACGAGTAGGGAGAGCATTGGTACGAATCCTAGGATGTCTTTGATGGTGTAGTATGAGTGGAAGGGGATCTTGTCACAGTCTGTGGGAATGCCTAGCAGGTTGTTTGAGGCTGTTTCGTGGAGAAAGATGAGATGGACGAGAGTAAGGCCTACAATGACGAAGGGAAGGAGGAAGTGGAGAGCGAAGAATCGGGCCAGTGTGGGGTTGTCGACAGAGAACCCTCCTCAGGCTCATTTGACTAGTGTTTGCTCGATGTAAGGGATGGCTGAGAATAGGTTTGTGATTACAGTAGCTCCTCAGAATGATATTTGGCCTCATGGTAGGATGTATCCTACAAAGGCGGTTGCTATGAGGGTTAGGAGGAGGATGACTCCAATGTTTCAGGTTTCTTTGTTTAGGTATGAGCCGTAGTAGAGTCCTCAGGCAATGTGTAGGTAGATGCAGATGAACAAGAAGGAGGCTCCATTTGAGTGGGGGTTGTGGATGAGTCAGCCGAATTGTACGTCTCGGCATATCTGAGCGACAGAGGAGAAGGCTAGATTGGTATCTGCTGTGTAGTGCATAGCTAGCAGAAGACCTGTGACGATTTGAGTGATTAAGCAAACGCCTACTAGAGACCCAAAGTTTCATCATGTTGAGATGTTTGATGGCGCTGGGAGGTCGATTAGGGTGTTGTTGATGATTTTGAGGATTTGGTGGTTTTTACGAAGGTTGAGGGCCATTGGTTATTTCTGTATGTGGCTACGAGGATGATGAGAATGGATAAGGTGAATGATCCTAAGTAAGCTTTGATTAGGCCTGAGTGGAGGGTGGTGGCAGTTTTGGTTGCTGTAAGTTGTAGGCTGGCTAGCCCCTCTGGACCTACTATTTTGTATCAGGAGAGGTCAAATAGGTGGGATGCAATGTTTTGTCCTCCTTTGAGGAAGTTGGTTATACTTAGGCGGTGGGATAGGGGGTTAAAGTATCCTAGGGATGTTGACAAGTTTGAGAAGGGGGCTTGTTTTGTGAGGATGAGAAAGCTTTAGCTTGGACAACAGAAGCAGGAGCCTCGTGAGGGACCTTCCGCATCTCCTCAGTGCATCCAAATGCACAGATTTGAGCCACTTTTGGAAATGACTTTTCCCCCTTTTGTTTCTTGGGGTTTTTTTTTGTTTGTTTTTTTTTTTTTTTTTTTTTTTTTTTTGTTTGTTTGTTTGCTTGGAGGAAGAGGCTGTTCATTTTCTTCTTCTCCCAACTAAAGTTTTTTTCATCATTATTTTCTGCCCTTTTATAGCACTGGGACTGGGTCTGCTAGAATTTTAATTTCCAAGGTATCACTTCTGGAGAATGCTGTAGTTTTGCATGAGAACACATCATTCTGTGCAGGGACCTTGGTGCAGAAGAAGTGTTGTGGTTCCAGGCCAGTCAGTATGGCCTTACAGATCACTTTGAGCTTAGTAGTGCTCATGCCTTTTTGCAGCCCAGGGAATCAGTGTGTGTTGTGTTTGGGAATTGAGCAGGAGGTCAATGCCCTGGCATTCCAGCAGCTCCTCAGAGGTCACAGGAGCTGGAAGGGGCTGGGCTGCATTTCTGATTCCAGCCAGTTTAGCTCCACCAGTGTGGTCGAGTCCAAGAGAAGAACTTGCCTGAGCACAGATGCACAAAGAGTGCAATTCCCAGTGCAATGCTCTGGGTCTGATCCCTTTCTGTAAGGACCTACATGCTCCACATTCCCTAAGAGTGTGTTTTCTTGAGGCAACAGGAGAGCAATCCCAGGATTGTAGTTGAGTGTGGCACTGGCTACCAAGTTCTGATATCTGTTGCAACAGAGAGGACAGTAAAGAGAGATTTCAGTAATGAACTCTATCTATCTATCTATCTATCTATGTAACATTTACATAATTGCATCTTCCTGGCTCTGGTCCAAGGCAGTTGGAGGTGCAGAGCTCACCTAAAGCATCCCTTTCTGGAGAGGATTAGAGACATGTTCCCTCAACCGATTCTGAGCAGGCAGAGATGTTTCCCCCTCCAGATATGGTGGTTTTTCCCTTCAGAGTTGTTTTCCTCCTCTGGCCTCTTGTGCCCTGAAGTCTCCAGTTAATTCTTTAAATTTCTGCCTCTCCTAGAGAGGTGCAACAATTCCATGTTTAGGTGGTGTTTGGTGATTCTGGTCACACATGCATTATGTGACACATGGTTTCCTTCACTGGCATCCCCAGGGCTGTGTAAGTGCATTTGCTCATGGGGCCTTAGGAGAGTCTCTTTCCCTCAGCAGCAGCAGCAGCAGCAGCAGGGAGCGGTGGCAGGGTCAGGACGAGGAGGAGGTGGCTGCCCTGGCCCTTTGCTCCCGGGCCCCAGGCCAGGAGGGCTCTGGCTGCAGCAGGGCGCTCTTCCAGCAGCCCCTGGCAGCCTCTGCACGGAGCACAGCGCGCTGCCCCTGCTGGTGCCACTTTTCTTCAGCAATACCCTAGCTCCTCTTCACAAAGAAAAAACTCCAGCAATCTAAAAAGAGATCATTCAAGTACACTTGTACACTGCTACCTGCCTTTGTATTGTAGTCCAGGGCATGTATTTTTTGGTCTATAATTTCATGATTTTTATGAAAACATGCATTCGTATCTTCACATTTTTGTGGTTTTAGTTATTCATATACCTAAAAACTCCATTTTAAACTCTTGATTTATTGCAGTTGGTAATTATGAGGTAGTGTATTTTAAAATGTCAAAAAACAACACCTTTTGGGTAGTTTTTCTCACTCTTAAAAAAAAGAAAACCCATACGCCATTTTAGTCTCTGTCTATCCAAGTTGGTTAATATCGGCCTATTTTAATCAGGGCTAGTATACTTTTATAGGATTTAGAGAGGTCCAATGAAATGCACACCAGTGATTCCTCTTGTGGAATATCATGGCCCTACCATAAATCCTCTATTTACTTTTTTTTTTCTCTCATTAGCTCAACTGCAAAAACATGTTTAGTTGCAAACTTACACAAGATGAGCAAAATCAAAATGATGTGATTGGCCTTTGGGAGCTCCTTGCTGATCTTTCTGCTTCTTCAGCTGAGCAAGGCTCTGATCCAGGCAAAGAGACTGCACTTAGTGCTACACAATCATTTGGCTGGAACTCTGCTGATTTCTAGGAACAGCTGGAGGCCTCTATCTCCCCAGGATGTTTTGGCTGAGCCAAGCTTTGCTGGGTTTTGGCTGCAAATACCATTGCCCTTGCTTTCTTATATCCACAAGTACCATGGCTGGGCAAAAATTGCCACCAAAGGCACTTTGGTCTGGAGTTTGTGAATGAACAAGAGCCTCATCCACTTCCAAACCACATGAAAAAAATAATGAAAGAGAACTTCCCATCCTTAATGAACAACTGACAATTCAGAAGTGGATCTAGAGCATCGGAATGAAAAGGAAGGCAATCTTCCCAATGGAGTTGTGCTTTCAGGAGTTTTTCTTCTGACTCCCAGTCACAGCTGGCACTGGAAAAAGTCACATCTCTGCAAGCGTCAGTGTCTTCTGTCTGCCATCAGTTGTTTTGCTGCAACAATCAGAACAGGCATCAGGCTGGAGAGAGGCTCAGCTGATGCTAGCAATAGGAGCTGCCCCAAGGAGAAAAAAGACATGAACTTTTACCTCCCAAACCCATCTCCCCAGAGGCTCAAGCATGATTCCTCTGGTTCCCAGAAATACAAAGAAATAGGGCTGAGAAGACCCTTTGCAGCTATGTGTTCATGCCCAAGACTTTGCTGATGCCATTTGGGTTTGGCCTTTTTTTCTTTTCTAACTTTTCTGTATTCCTTGCACATCAATTTACAGTTCTGTAGGCTGCTCGATTTGTGATTACTTTTCCCAGTGCTTTTCCGTGGCCTTTGCCTAAGCAGAAAGACAAACTTCCATAGCTCCAAGCGCCGGGGGGTAGAAGGCCTCAGTGTTATCTTGGTTCTTCCTGGGACAGATCCCTCCAGGGAGCTGGTGGACTCACCATCCCTGCAAGCCTTTACATGAAGACTGGATGTGGCACTCGGTGCCCTGCTTTAGTTGAGGTATTAGGCCATAGGTTGGACTCGGTCATCTTTAAAGTGTCTTCCAAGCCAGTGATTTTGTGATTCTGTGACTGAGGCAGCTTTTCCTGCAGCCCTGGAAAGGGCGGCGGGGGCCCTTGGCCAAGGACGGGGATCAGGGCTCATGGAAAAGAAGCGAAGGGCTCAAGGCGAAGGCTGACAGGGCAGAGCTGCCCCAGCGCGGCCCAGAGCGAGCCTCATGTCCTCCTCCTCACCCTGCGCCCTCTGCGCTGCCCTTTGCGGCGCCGGCGGCTCCTCTCGCTGCGGGGCTCCAGGGCGTGCTGGGGGCCGGGCCCCTCGTCCTCGGGAAGCGCCGCAGCCTCGAAGGGGAGCGGCTGCTGCTGCGGCCGGCAGGGGAGAGCTGCGGCTGTGGCCCCGGGCACGGCGCGCTGCCGCTATGGCCGGCTCCTGCCGCGGCTCCTGCCTCTGCTCCTGCCCTGTGAGCACAGACACGGCCGAGGGCTGCCCGGCAGCTCCGTGCCGCTCCTCAGCGGGCCCGGCCGGGCCGCTGCTCTCTGCGGCCGCTGCCCGCCGCTGCCGGCCCCGCCGCGCTCCTGTCTGCCGCTGTCACAGTCGGGCCCACACGGGAGGCAGCACATTGCGGCCGGCTCGGAAAAGCAGGAAAAGCCCTGCCCGCAAACTGCCCGCCACGGCCCCGGCCCCAGGGCACAGGCTGCCAGCGTCCTCGCAGCTGCGAGCCGGCCCGGGCCGCCTGCCGGCCTCGGCCACAGCTCCCGCCTGTGTCTCCATGGCCGCGGCTGCTCGGCACAGCGGGCTGAGCACAGCCAGCGCCAGCAGCAGCTCCTCACGGGCCCAGGCTCCGGGCGCTCCGAGCCCGCCCAACCCCGAATTCCAGCCCTGAGGGGCTTGGCGTCCCAATGCATCCCCTGGGGACAGCAGAATCGGCTGCTGAGCTCAGCCCATGGTGACACCACCAAGTGTCCAATGGAAAATTCACCAAATCCTTATCCTTGCATGGTGCCTGACAGTCTGAAGCAACAGCCAATTACAGATCATTGTATACATGTGGGAAAAGATTTTTGCATTAAAACAAAGAAGAGTTATCTAAAAGGAGGGCAAGAACAAACAACAAAGTTATTTGGACTCATGCTTCTTGTGTCTGTTAAAAAGGCCAAGAAAATGCACTCCTTGCTCTTCTGACACAGCTCTCTGTTCGTGATGTGGGAAAGCGAGTGCTGATGATGTGCAGGAGCTGATGCAAGAGGCAGGAAGGAGGATGCAACAGGCACAGTGCCAAGCTCACAGAGGGATGATCTCTGGCAGTGGCACTGAAGGAGAAGAGTTTGCAGGCAGCACAGAAAATGGCTCTTTGTTTCACCTCTTCTTTCAGTGCTGCTAAGAATGTAGCCTGGAGCAAGCTGGGAACACCAGAGCCTGGAGCCCTTTCCAGGCAGGGCTGCATCAGACACAAACCAGACGGGGACTGAGTGAAATAAACAGGGCCAGGAGACTTCTTCTCCTTTTTAATGCCTTTATTAAAAGTGATCAGCTCAGGATTGGGCGTCCCGGCAGGGCTGCAGTCCGCGTTGCGTCTCCCACTGCAACTCAGAGGAGGAGGATATGCGCAGCTCTGTCCACTAGGGGCAGAGCCGGGGGATCCAGTCCTCGTGGGAGCCTTTTAGGGCTTGGTGTCCCCGTCAGGTGTTGCTTTGCCTGGCTCGGTCCTGTCTGGTCCCGGCGTCCGGACGACTCTCTGCTCAGGGCGAGAGGGGCTTCGAAGGTGTTCAGCATCTCTGCAGGCTCAGCACTCGGCTCCTCACGTCCAGACATCACTTTAGTCTCTCAACTCTTATTTGGCTCGTTGTTTTTGGGGTTTTTTCTGTGCCTCTGGAGTCGGGGTCCCACAAAGCATTCTGGACTTTGGAGTCACTTTGCATAATTCCCCCCACCCTCTCAGGTGTCTTCCCTATGCTGGAAGAGAGCACTGCCTCAGGGAAGAGCAATCTACCGCACCCAGCCAGGCTTTTTACTAATACAAAAGAGGAGATAAGCCTTAACGACCCGGTATTACAATAACAAAGCACTAAGAATCCTGGCAGAGCCTGAGACCTGGCTGCATCCCTGCAACTCTTTCTCAAAAAAAATATTAACTGAATTTTTGTTCATAACAGTCCCCCCTCTTTTTCTTTGATCGAGCTTAAATTCTTAAGCTCGCATCAACTCACAATTTTTTGTTTTGAATCTAGTATAAATCTCTTGTGCACTTTGGTAATCATGGTTACTTAACCTCATTACTTTTCTTGGTTTCTCCAGGTTGGTTTGTACAGCTAATACTGTTTTACTAAAACAGATAAATAAGCATAGTAAAAAAAAACAATCCTCCAAGTACACACACAGCAAGAAAAACCACTTTTTCCCATACATATTTTCTGAAAATCTCTAAGTTCTCCCACCCACTGGGATCAAGTGTAGGAGTTGGATCTTGATTATTTACACATGCCAATCTTTTTATTTCGTTTGAAATGTCTCTAATAATTGAATTCTTTATTTTTAATACTGCCTGGAGCCGGATGACTTTGTTCAACACAGATATTGGGGTCCGAACTTGGCTTTTACCATTTTGGATTTTCTCAATTTCTATTTCACTTTCCCGGTTTTGTTTAATTTCTCCCAAATCATTATATATAGGAACTCCTAAACTTGATCCAGTTTCTCTGGGTAATAAGAAAATTGGTTTTATCACCCTAGCAATGCAGTTGCCAGATGAGATCAAACTTAGGGGTTTAGAGTTCCCCTGAAATGTGTTCCAAAAGGGGTTTATCTCTTTTCCAGTACACTCATCTAAATACTTGTAACAAACAATTTTTCTTACTATTTTCACCATTTCTTTGCTTTTTACTAGATCTGCTGAGCTTGTTTCAGCAGCATCACATTCAAAGCACAACCAGGCTATCTCTATAGGGCACTCTCCTAGGAGTGGCTGCCTAAAAGTGGCAGTATTCTGGGCTATCCAATACACTCTCTTATTTTTCTGATAAAGGACCAATTGGGAGGGGTTAACACAATCAGAGTTAGAACTGATGTGGACTCTCGACAAGGAGCTCACTTCCTCCTCATAGCGGGGTTGGTAGCACTCTCTGCACGGCTCAGCTGGGCTTCCCTGAGCACCATCAGCAATCAGAGCCAGCATTACCACCCTTCCCAAGAGTCCGGTATGGGTCATCTTGCACAGCCTGCCCACCCAGCCTTGCCTCTTGGGGAATTTTTTTTTTTTTTTTTACTGAGAAGAAGCTTCCAAGCTCTTTAGAGTCCCTTCTGCCCGCTTCTCTGGTTAAGCCCCTCTTGGTCTGTTCCCTACAAATTTTAGTTTCCCCCCCCCCCCAGGGGAGTGTTCTGTAGAGGATTAACCTGGAGTCTTTAGAAATATATTGGGGAACTTAAAGTAGAATTACTTATTTACAGCCTTAAACTTTTTACCAACATAATTTACACAAAACAGTTTTGAAACATTTTAAGCAATATTAGAACTCTGATACCAATTTTTTTTATACAGTTCAGTCTTTTTGACTCTTCCTCCTGAGAGTCAACTTTAAATCTCAGTATACTCAGGTGAATTAACTTGTGATGTGGATGAATCCTTATCCAGTGCCCAGAGGTGAGTGGTGTGGACTCTGGCCCAATGCCAGAGGGAAAAACTGGGAGTCTGGCCCAATGCCAGAATGCCAGAGGGAAAAAAACCCTGATGTTGAATCTTGGTCTATTGCCAGGGAGTGAGAGTGACTAACATAGTTTACACCAAACAGTCTTGAAACATTTTACTAATGTCTTCTCATACACTTCAGTCTTTTTGACTCTTCCTTTTAAGAGTCAACTTTAAATCCTTTGGTCCTTTTATCACAGTATACTCAGGTGATTTAGTTTGTGTAGCAGATGAATCTTGTCCAGCTCTGGGGAGTGAGAGTGGTGTGGACTCTGGCCCAATGCCAGAGGGAAAGGCTGATGTTGTTTCTGGTCCCGTACCTGGGGGTGAGACTGGCCCTTTTATTCTTGTAATATGAGTCCAACCTTTTCCTTTGGTCCGCACAGCCGAATTAGTGATCAGGAGCACCTGGAAGGGGCCTTCAAATTTAGGCATTAGTGTTCCCGTATTCCATGATTTTATCAAAACCCAATCTCCTGGGCTAATGTTGTGAACTTTTGTGTCAAGAGGGGAAGTTTGAGGAAGGTATCCTTTCTTTCTAAGTCCTTCCAGAGTTCTTCCAATTATTTCTAAATACTTTCTGGTAGCTTCTTCCCCTTCCAGATAGTCTCCTGTGCTATAAGGTGTTAGCAAGAATGGCAGCCCAAACATCATTTCATAAGGTGAAATTCTTATGTCAGACCAAGGTCTTGTTCTGATGCACAATAGCGCTAGGGGCAAACATTTCAGCCAATTCATTTTTGTTTCTTCAATCAATTTAGTTAACACATTTTTGAGGGTTTTGTTCATTCGCTCCACCCTCCCAGAACTCTGGGGGTGCCACGGAGTATGCAACCTCCATTTCATTCCTAAAGCCCCAACTATATTTTGTAATGTTTGGGACACAAAATGTGGACCTCGGTCTGAGTCTGTGGTGTTCACCATTCCATATCTGGGGATAATGTTCTCTAGGATTGCTTTTGCTACAACTTGAGCTGTTTCCCTTCTGGTCGGGAAGGCTTCTACCCAGTGTGTGAGATGATCAACCATAACCAGTAAATATCTGTACCCTTGCACTGGGGCATCTCAGTGAAATCTATCTGTATGCTTTGGAAGGGTCTCAAGGTCTCTTAATTCCCTTCCTCGGGTGCTACTTTTCTCATAACTTTCTGGTTCACTTTTTGACAAATGACACACCCTCTTGTAACAGCTTTAGCCAGGCTATATACACCAATGCATAGGTTATTCCTTAAGAAATGATCACACAGTCCTTGGACTCCCCAGTGAGTTAATTTGTGTAATTCTGTTAGCACTGTCCGAGCCAGTGCTTTATTCAAAAACACCGGTCCGTCTGAGGTTAACCACTCTCCCTGTTGTCCTTGATGTAACCTTAAATCTTTTATAGCTTCTAATTTTTCTTCACTGAATACAGGTTCTTCCCTTTTTTCCCCTTCTTCGGGTGTCATTTTTGCCTTTAAAATTTTTACTGGATCTCCTGGTTCTAAAGCTGCTTCTTTGGCTATCTGATCAGCCAGTCGGTTTCCTCTAACTTCAAAACTGTCTCCTTTCTGGTGCCCCTTTATATTAGAAATAGCAGGACCACTGCTATTTCTGTGGGTTTCTGTAGAGCTTCTAATACTGATCTAACTAGGTTCTCATGGGCTAAGCTTTTTCCCTTCGAACTTAAATATCCACGTTCTTCCCATATTTTCCCAAATGTGTGAACCGTCCCATACGCATATTGGGTGTCCGTATAAATAGTTCCCCGGTCCCCCTCCAGTAAATCCAGTCCCCTTTTCAGGGCATAGATTTCGCAACTTTGGGCTGACCAGTTCGGTGATAGTTTCCCTTTTTCTGCAATTTGTAATGTTTCTCCATCTATAATGGCATAACCTGAAGCTCTTTTCCCATTTACTACCCTTGAAGAGCCATCTATGAATAAGCTTTTTCCAGTTGCTAGAGGCTGATCTTCCAAATCTTCTCTTACTTTTGTTTGGAGATAAACCAGTTCAAGACAATCATGTTCTAAATTCTCTATAGGCTCTCCCATTAGGAATTGTGCTGGATTGAGGGCATTTGATGTGATAAATTCTAAGTCCTCTGTGTTCATTAGTATTATCTCATATTTTAATATTCTAGCATCGGTTAACCACTGCTGAGCCCTCTGTCTCAGTACTGCCTTAAGATCATGAGGAGTATGCACTTTAATTTTTCCTTGTAAGGTCAATTTTTGAATGTTCTCTATCAGGACTGCAGTTGCTGCTACTGCTTGTATACAAACTGGCCAGCCTCTAGCCACTGGATCTAACAATTTGGATATGTATGCCACAGGTTTCCTGCACCCTCCCCACTCTTGGGTTAATACTCCATAAGCTATACCTCCTTCGGCACTCACAAACAGGTCAAAGCCCTTCCTGAGGACTGGTAAGCTTAGGACCGGGGCAGAAGACAGTTTGTTTTTTAAGTTTTCCAATTGTTGATCATCTTCAGCTGTCCAAATTAGGGGTTCTGGATCCACTAGCTTATTGTACAGAAATTTCACACTCTGTGTATATTGATCTAACCATAACTTACAATACCCGAACAAGCCCAGGAGTTTTCTCACATCTCTTTTCGTTTTCAGGGCCAGGAGAGCTAAAATACCTGAAATTCTGTCAGGGCTTAGTTTCTTATACCCTTGAGACAGAATATCCATCCTGAACTAGGTAAAGTGTCTAGGAGAGGTGAAGGGTCTGTGGAGCTAAAGCTGAAGGAGAGGCCGCGTTCCAGAGACAGCAAGGAGACAGAGAAAGAAAAACAGAAAAACCACGAGGTCAATCTGCCCCGACTTAGAATTCCTTCGATAAAGAAGAATTAGTGCTAAATGACATGTGGAATGAATATGTATGAACTTAATTTGAAACTGTATGCATATGCATTTGGAAGGGGGGATAAAAAGGGGACTCGGAGTCTCCAGGGGCACGCATGCCCTTTTGGGGAGTCTTGCGTCCGGCGCGCGTCGTAATAAAGCATACCGGGCTTTACAACTTTTACAAGTTGTGAGGTTTCTTCTTTTCTCCGCAAAACATTTTGGCGAGCCAAGGCGGGAGTTCTCTGTCCCCGTGGGGGCAAGGGGGATAGACGGACCTCTAAGGCGCGCCCCAGGATTTTTTCCTGGTGGGGCTCCGCTTGTCTCAACTTGCCACCTGCGAGGACAGACAACGACCTGCTGGCCTGCGGAGGAGAATACGGTATGTATGGGGCCCCAGGGGGGGGAAGAACAAGGAAAGAACAAGGGAATTAACGACCCAGAGACGTCTGGGATCAGCCGATAGAGCAGCTGTATTAGAGACGGGGTTCGTTCCATCGTCCTGATAGAGCAGGACTGCCAGCGGCTCCGGGGTAAGCTAGCTGCAGCTGATAGAGCGGCTGTATTAGAGACGGGGTTCGTCGCCTCGTCGTCCTGATAGAGCAGGACTGCCAGCGGCTCCGGGGGTAAGCCGGGTGAACCCGTGTATGCGTGTATTAGAATTCAGATTCTGATAGGGCAGAGCTGAATTCGCGTATGTTTCTTCTGTTTGTGCGTGTGTGAGTGGTGTCCGGACACTGTGTTGCTGTATGGTTAATGTGTGTGGCCAGTGCACTGTGTTTGTGATCATGCACGTGATATGTGTATAGTGTATAAAAGAGAGTAAATCTACAGTGCCCTACAGTGTGTGTGGGGGGGGTCAGTACTCCCCGTGTTTGAAGCAGCCGAGTGAGGCCAGAGGCGCCGGCTGCAGCAGGCTGCGGGGGCAGGGAGAGAAGTGCCCTGCGGAGAAGCGAGTGGAGGAATGTCAGTGATGGTATTTATCGTGTTTGAATGTAGTGATTTGTGTAGATTTGGTACATTTTAACCGTGAGTATGAGCTCAGAGAGTTCCTTTGCCTTGGATGTTTGGACTTGATCTCTAGACTGTGTGCTGTTATTTTGATTGTGTCCAGGAAAATTGATTTGAGTAAATGCCGAATTATGGTGTGCTGTGTTGTGTTGAGAAAAGTGAGCACTTTGAGAAATATGCCCTTCCCAGTGATTTTGTGTGGTGATTTTCTTCTGCTGCATTGTGGTAATTTGATTCTCAGACTGTATAGTGGTGTTTGTGGAGATTTTAAGATTTTGTTGCAACAAGAGTAGCATTTTACATAGGAGAGCTATAGTACGGTGATTTATGTTTAACTTCGATAAAGTGAGTTAAAGGAATTCCAAGAATTCTCCCCCTCACAGCAATTCAAGCCTTGGCTCTAGTGAATTTGAGATAAGGCGGGGGGGGGGGGGGGGTGCGTGTGTCTGTGTCTGCAGGTATATCAGAGTTTTGGCTGTGACTAGCACAGCCCTTTTGCAAAGCAGCAAAACAAGTGTAAGTAGACACAGTGCTTAATTAGATTGTGCAAGAAGAGAACTAGAAAAGACTGATATTTTGTAAAACAGAGTTTATATAGAAGGGATGAATGAGATGAATTAGTTAATGAGACTTATGAGATTTATGAGACTTCGGTTGGTACTGCAGTAAGTCTTTACTGGAAACAATCCGCTGAAAGGATTTAAAGTTCTCTGTAACAAACAGAATAGCCTGCCTTTGTGAGCAATTTCAGGGAGCCTTTGGTACATCAAGAGGCTGGCACACTGTGTGAGGTGACAGTGGCTGTGCCCTGGGCACAGGGACAGCTCTGGCTGCCCTGTCTCCCCAGGGAACACGGGAATGGCCTGTGGGCAAAAGCTGGATGTGCAGGTATTATTGCAGTGCGGTGTTTATGAGAAACACTGGTATTGCTGTTTTGCTGTTCCAATAAGTGTCAGGGTACACGCCCCGAGTGTAAATTAAAGGTTTCTGGTCAAGCGGATTCAGAACCTAAGTTCTTAGAGCTTGTGTGTGGGAATCACATCTGATACCTGCCACCTGGAGCTGTGTGTATAGGAGGAAAACTGAGAAACTACTGTGAAGGTCTGTAAAAAGGTTCAAATGGAAGCGAGATAGGGCAAGGAGAAATAAATAATGAGAACTGACCAGAGCAAACAGGTTCCTAAATTAGCCCCTTTTGGGAGGGGCTCACTGGGAGGAGGTTGCCAGTAAGAGCAGCTCAGAAAATAAAAGATTTATAGTGCTTCATTGCTGTTAGTACTGTTTTATAATAGGAAGATAAATGGGATAGTTTTTGTATGCTGAAATGTCTTTTGTTTTAAGAAATCACCCAGAATGACAAAGAGACTGTGAGATCAGACTGCTCTCTGGTCTTGGCCCCTGAAAAGGAAAACAAGGCAAAGAGAAAGCAAATCAAACATGTTGTTCAGCATGCAGCATAAGATAGCAACGTATGAAATCAGGCAAGGATTATCACGCTGAAATGCGAAGCAATCACAGTTCGCAAAATGAGTACATATGATTTGTAAAGGCTTCCTCCCAAGGTAAGGGAGGAGGGGTAAAGGTAACCTTCCCAAAAGGGAAGAATTTTTGTCAGCACAAGGGTCATGTGTTCAGTTTTAAATAAAGCTTTAGTACCTGTGGAGAATGTTTATGTTGTAGTGTGGGGAATGAACAACTGGCCAGTCTGAAAAGGCATACTTTTGCAAACCTTTAAAGTAACATGTGTACTATGTGTACCTAAAAGCTTTTGTACAATTCGCTCAATTTGCTAAACATTCTCAAATGAGAAAGGTTACTCTGGAGGCAAATAATATAAAGATGTTAAGCTTAATATTAACAGACACTGAAATTAAGAAAGACATTAGTAAGGAGATATTAGAATAAGTAAATAAGTATTTTCAAGGGTATGGGCCTCTGCTGCACCAGGGAGAGTGAAAGATGCTCCCCCATGGGATGCTCCCCCATCAAGCTTAATGAAAGAACACAACCAGTGAGAACTGAGTAGTACCCTCAAAAGGAAGGTAAGGAAGGAATCAGTCCAATAACTGGTAGTACTGGATTAAGGGCTGTCAGTAAGATAACACAGAATTTGTACCCGTGGTAGCAAATCCATAGACCTTACTAACTTGTTTAACACCTGAGCTAACCTGGTTCACTGTTTTAGGCCTAAGAGATGCCTTCTTTTGCCTCCCTATCCATAAAGCCAGCCAGAACATTTTTGCATTCAAACACAAACTCACACAGTCCATGTGCCTGAAGGCTTCAAAATTCTCCACTCCGAGTGGAGAACAGCTTGCAAGGACCCAGAGTCCCAGGAAGCTCCACAAGAGGAAAGGAGGCTGTTGCAGTACGTAGATGATCTTCTAGTAGCCACTCGGACGAGGGAAGCAAGAGAAGCCTGGACGGTAAGCCTTTTGAATTTCCTAGGACTCCAAGGATGCAGAGTCTCAAAGAAAAAGGCACAGGTAGTGAAACAGAAGGTAATCTACCTGGAGTAAGAAGTGAGTGCTGAGCAGCAGACTTTAAGGCAGGGAAGCCCTATGCCAAACCCTGAACCCCAGACAACGAAAGAACTCCAAACCTTCTTAGGCATGGCAGTGTAGTGCCAGCTGTGGGTTCATAATTATGGACTGTTTGCCAGACCCCTCTGTGCTCTTATTGCCAATGGGAACTGAGATCTCCAGTGGACAAGAGACGCCACACGGGCCTTTCACCAGCTAGAGAGTCCCCTCATGTCGGCTCCAGCTTTGAAACTTCCAGATCTTCTTTTCTCAGTGGAATCAAGGAGAAGCAGTACACCATGATTGCCTAGAGACCACTGAAGCTACCTACTCCAGCCGCCCAGACTTAAAGGACACTCCTCCGGACGATGCAGAGACCTGGTTCACTGACAAGAAAGCGACATTGCAAAGTTCACAGTGACTACCTGCAGAGAGGTAATAGAGTGTGGACCCTTACCAACAGGTACCTCTGCACAGAATGCTGAGATAAATGCATGGACCCATGCCTTAGAAACAGCAAAAGGCATTCAGAGTTGTGCATGCACATGGAGCCATCTGGAAGGAGAGGGGACTGCTGACCTCACAGGGAAAGAAGAGACAATCCAGCTGCTGGAAGCAGTTCGGCTACCTGAAAAAGCATATTAAGGCACACCAGAGAGTGAGCTTAAAATTGGAGGAAAGAAATGAGCTGGCGGATGGAGAGGCAAAGAAAGCAGCAAAGGATGAGGTACAGATTTTCCTAGAAGGTAAGCCATAATACAATAATACTAATCAAAAGAGACGTACGACTGCAAGGGGTGGGCTACCATTGAAAGAGAGCTAGTAATCCCCTCCCATTTTCGTGGTTACTAGTGAAGGAAGGGCACTAGAAAACACACTAGGGCCTAATTACTTAAAGCCTTTTATAGAGTGTGGCTCCTTTCTCAAAATGACCGAGGCTGCGAGTGATACAGAGTGCACTGGAATGAAGTGTTGACTTTGAAGTAGTAATCCCCACAGGCTTTCTAGAACACACATCTGATTGAAAGGACTGTTGTATCATTGTCAGGAATCTATATGCCACTATCACTCAGGTGAGCTGATAATGTGATCCTTGCCTCCAGACTAACCTCAAAATACCCCCGGGCCAAAACTTGGTCAGACTGGGAGGGGCCATGGGCCTGTATAGCAGTGGCAAATCAACTTTTCAGAACTCCCAAGGAAAGGGGGGTATCAGTATTTACTGGTATTGATAGATACATTTTCAGGGTGGCCAGAAACATTCCCCACCAGAACTGTCAAAGCTCAAGAGGTGACCAGATTATTTTTACAAGACATAATACCACCCTTCAGAGTTCCAGCCACAATATCCTCAGATAAAGAATCACCTTTCATTTCCAAAATAGTGCAACAGATTAGTAGCCATCTGGGCATAGATTAAGAACTTCACACCCCATACTGCCCCCAATCAAGCGGCCAGGGGGAGAGAATGAATCATTTGATTAAGCAGCAAATCATAAGACTGGGGCAAGAAGCTCTTCCACTAGCACTATTGCAAATTCAAACTAAACCTTTTGAGCTAAAGGAATGCTGAATCCTTTTGGAATGCCTTGTAGAAGACAATAGAATACAAGGGGAATGTCCAGAATGTCCACTTACATGGTGGCATTAAGCAAACAGCTCAGAGTAATTGAGAAACTTGTGGCTGGAACTCGGAGCAGGGAGTTGGATAGCCTGGGGATGATGTATATGTTAAGTCTCTTACAGAGAAGACTTCGGAACCACAGTGGGAGAGACCACTGCAAGTACCTCTCACCACCTTCACTGCAATCAAAATCAAGGAGCAGAATGCTGGATCCATCACTCTCGGGTGAAGAAGGCCCAGAAGCCCCTTCAGGAGTGACACCAGGAGACAATGAACTGAGACTAAAACTTATTCGGGCAAAATGAGTATATTGCGGTCGGGAGTAGCTCATACTTTAGTGTACAGAATTGTTTTGTATGGAATTATAACTGAAGTTTTAGAACTAGAGAGTACCTCTACCCAAAGCAATGCTGAATGGCCTTGGTCCCTGGCATTTAATCAGTATACTGGATCCATAGGAAAACCTTCTGAGATAAAGAAGGTTTATATTAAACATATCTACTGTAGTAATCCACGAGAATCAAGTATGTGAGGAGTAAGAATAGCAAGAACAGGAGCTGTGAACACTTCAAGGAATCTGAAGCGAAGAAATCAAAGTAAAGTGCTTAGTCATCAAAAGGATGGCTTATGAGAGACCAGATGTAATTAGTGTCTGAACCTCCCCTGGTGTATATAAACACCAGGAAGTCTGTGATAACCTAAGTGAATCAGACAGTTGGTGTAATTTCACCCTGATACAGCCTGTAGGCAATGAATTTAGGCTCTTCTCTCAAGATTTCCCCTCCATTATCTTCTGCCCTGAACACAGTCCACAGCTTGATCTTAGCTAAGGGCAAGGTGGGTGACCAGGAGAGACATTCCTGCTTGCCACACATCTGGGAAATCAGGTGCTTTGGAGGGAGAGAGAGAAGTTAGATTCCCTGAAGTCTCTACATTTCAGAACAAACATCTGTCTCAAGTATGACCTAAACCTCTGTCAGATACACTTGTGAAGTGTGTCTGAATTTGTAGTAGGAGCCCAGCACATCCCTCTGGCAGGGAGGGATGGTCATGGACAGAAAGCAGTTCCTGTTCCCCATAACAAACATCTAACTGGCATATTAGGGACAAGATTAGGAGTTTTAAATGGAATTGATTCAGAAATACTGATGAATAAACTGGCTGCTGCAGCAGGTAGCCTAACAAAATTGAAGCAGCCTTTATAGTAATCTCTATTGGCATTAGGAACTAGCCAGTGACAGATTTCAAAAGTACTGCCAAAGTAAAGAAGTATGAACAGGCCGGGGACCAAGACCACAAATTGATAGTAGAAGCACTTAGTATAGTTCAAGATAATGTGTCTTTAGCTTTCAGTTGTATACAAGCACAGTTATGGATACAAGCAACAGCAGCTCTGATCATATAGGAAAGGGGTGAAGGTAATTTTCCAGCTGAAATTCAGAAAATTGAATGGGATAATGCAATTGATTTTGAAAGGAAGTTTTAATCCTGGTGGATTATGGTGAATTTCACCTATGATCCCATTTCTAATGTGGCCACTGCCTTTGTGCTTACCATATGTAATGCCACTGTTTATGTTATCCATCCCATCATTGCCCTAAGATTAAACCATGAAGAAACAACACTCTATCCTTCAGAACATAGAGTGTGGGCACAAAAAGATGAATGAAAAGTGGCAGGTAGTAAACTTAGAATCCTGCATTACTAGAGAACAAATGGGATTCATTTGTGAAAGCAATACTGCTAATGCCCAGGATGTGTTTGGACACTGAACAGAGTATTTGTCACTTTGAAATTCATCCAGTCACTGACCAGAAAACTGTGCTCGTATATACTGGAAAAGGGTGTATGCTTGAGAACTGCTTGTACTGCTGTACAAATTAATAGCAATGATGTTATTCTGTCTAGTAGAAACCATTCTAATCTCTGTATTTGTATTTGTAATTTTGTTAAGATTATTGGGTGTGATTTTTTGTATTTAGTACCAGTAACATCCCACCAGCTGATTACAGCCAATTACACAATGTATCACAGACTACCACCTACCCCTATCGGGGCGAACCTTACATTGGTAAAACAATTAATTAAGCACCAAGACCTATTAGAAGTCTTGAAAGAAATCCGAGAAAGTGGAAAGAAAACCTTAATTACTGTCCAACATGGTACAAAAGAAATAACCAGAGTTCTACAAAGAATAAAATACGGATAATCACTGGTGAGATGTGATCTTTGGGTGATCACCAACTGCAAATGGAATCTTTGATAAGTTGTGCCACCCTATTCTAGTTTTACTAATATTAGTTGGGATAAGCTTAGGATTATCTATTACATTGTTAATTTGGAACTGGAGAATGCTACAACGAATAGCTGTACTAACCTCTTTGTCAAATGTACATGGTAAAGCGCTAAAAGACACTTATTGTCGTGGAAATTTTCCTTAAGTAAAAGAATTTACTTATTTCCTAGGAAAGGGGGAATGAGACAGAATATCCATCCTGAACTAGGTAAAGTGTCTAGGAGAGGTGAAGGGTCTGTGGAGCTAAAGCTGAAGGAGAGGCCGCATTCCAGAGACAGCAAGGAGACAGAGAAAGAAAAACAGAAAAACCACGAGGTCAATCTGCCCCCGACTTAGGAATTCCTTCGATAAAGAAGAATTAGTGCTAAATGACATGTGGAATGAATATGTATGAACTTAATTTGAAACTGTATGCATATGCATTTGGAAGGGGGGATAAAAAGGGGACTCGGAGTCTCCAGGGGCACGCATGCCCTTTTGGGGAGTCTTGCGTCCGGCGCGCGTCGTAATAAAGCATACCGGGCTTTACAACTTTTACAAGTTGTGAGGTTTCTTCTTTTCTCCGCAAAACACCCTCCCCCTATTATGTGCCCCAAGTATGTTACTTCTGATTGCACAAATTGTAGTTTCCCTTGGGAAACTTTTAGCCCTTTCTCCCCCAGAAAATTCAAAAGCTTAATACTAGTTTGTCTGACCTGATCTTTTTCTTTTCCTGATACCATCAGGTCATCAACATACTGCAGGATCTGCACTTCTTTTTCAGGGACAAATTGTTCCAACAAACTCTCTAAAGCTTGTCCAAAGAGATTGGGGGATTCAGTGAACCCCTGTGGTAATCAGGTCCACCTTAGCTGTTGTCTCCTCTTTGTACTCGGGTCCTCCCATTCAAAGGCAAACCAATCCCTACATTCTATTGCCAGAGGACACGCCCAGAAAGCATCCTTCAAATCTATAACAGTGAACCAAGCATGTTCTCTTGGAATTCTGCTTAGGAGACTATACGGGTTGGGCACAACTGGATGTCTGGCAATGGTTCTTTTGTTGACTTCCCTTAAATCTTGTACCAGCCTGTATTTCCCTTCAGCTTTCTTAACTGCCAGTATAGGGGTATTATGTGGTGACATGCAGGGTTCTAAAATTCCCTCTTGCAACAGTTGTTCAATGACTAGAGCAAGCCCCTTCTTTCTGTCTATGGAAATCCGATACTGTTTAACCCGTATGGGTGGGGTATCAAACTGCATTTTTATTGTTATCGGTGGAATGTCTAATAAGCCTCTCTTTCCCCCTTCAGCCCATACCTCAGGATTTATCTCTGCAACATCTCCTTGAGATAACTTCATCACTTGTACTACCATCCTCCCTTCCCTTGGGGACAATCCCAACCCCCAAATGAACTTGCAGATCCTGTCCTAACAAACTTTTTTCTAAGTTAGGCAGATAAAGAAAATTAGCTTCACATTGCCTTGAGTTCCCAATTATTTTCACTTCTTCAATCACTGATGCTCTAAATGGTCTCCCCTCCACACCCAATACTTCACAAAATTTTCTCCCAATTTCCATACCTTTTGGTATTTTGTTGAGACAGGACTTATCTGCCCCTGTATCAACCAAAAATTCAAATTCCTCATTTAGGGGTCCCACTTCAAAGTTTACCAAGGGCTTTTCTAGATGTTGCATCGGGTCCCCTATATTAAAAAGCCCCTGGCACCCCTAGTCCTCCCCCTTAAGAATCCTTCCTAAATTATCTTGTTCCCTGGCTATTGCCTCATCGAGACTGAGCTTTCTACAAAACCTCCTGATGTGTCCTGCCTCCCCACAGTAATAACACTGCCATCCTCTCAAAGGGGCTTGAGGTCTTTCAATCCTTCGTGCACCTGCCAGTACTGGCCTGTCTCTGCCTCCTCCTGGTGGTGGACCCGCCCCCCCTGCACTTTCCCTAGCTACAGCGACCATGATCTTAGCCTTGGCCTTTGCTTTTTCTTTCTCCCTCCTTAAATACACCTTCAATGCCTCTCTTAATAACTCATTTATGTCCTTCGCTTGCCACTCTTCCATCTTTTCCAGTTTCCTCCTTATATCAGGCCAAGATTTGGTAACAAATTGGACCTTTAGTAGCATTTGACCTTCTGGGGTGTCTGGGTCTATTCTAGAGTACAACTGGAAGTTCCGCCTTAGGCGATTAAGCCAGGCAGCAGGAGCTTCATCTTTCTCCTGTGTACCCTCAAATGCCAATTGGGTGTTAGTTCCTTTCGGAACTGACTCTTTGATCCCCCGTATTATCAAAGACCTATATTCCATCATGGCCTTCCTCCCCTCCTCCTGGTTAGGGTTCCAGCTGGGATCCGTTAGTGGCAATTTCTGTTCACCTGATGGCACCTGGGGTCCTGGACGGTTATCTTTCTCCCAAATGCTTATGCCAGCCACTCTAATCATCTGAACCTCTTCTGGGGAAAATAATATACTCAGGATGGAATTCATCTCCCCCCAAGTGTAGATATTTGGACCTAGAAATTGATCCACTTGGTTGGCTATGCCCACTGGGTCCTCAACTAAATGCCCCAACTCTTTCTTGAATCCTCTCACCTCAGAAGCAGTTAGGGGAGCATTCACAAAGCCAACACCTCCCACTTCTCCTCCCATAGGAACCTCTCTGAGGGGAAAGAGTCTCTCTGCCTTGGAGGTCTTGGATCTGGTGCTACAGTACGGCCCATCTTCAGATGCCAAACTGCTTTGAGGGATATCTAGGTTACCCTGAACGTTCTGCCCATCAGCAGGTGTATTTGCTGATAGCTGTTTATCGGGCGAGGAGACATTTGTGCCCCAACTAGGAGGAGGTAAAGGGACCGCCATAGGAGGGGGAGAAGAGCCTGAGTGAATATTAAGTGCAGCTGGAGAAGGGGTGGAGAATGCAGCAGGTGGAGTAGGCACTTGTGGTGGTGCAGGAGCTGGAGGGGATACTGGGTTTATCATAGCGGAAGCTGAAGAGGTAGAAGGAGGAGTTTGAACAGGTGGTAGTGAGACGGCAGCCGGGGGAAGAACCGGACCTGCCATTTGAGGTGCTTGAAGAAGAGGATTATAAGGTGGAGGGGCAGAAGGAGGCAAATAATCCAGGGGATCCCATCTTTTACTCGTCCTATCATCCCCTCCTTCATTCCCCTCTTTCTTCCTCTGTACCTTACAAATTCGCACCCCTTCATCCCCAACAGTGCTCTTTAACCAGCAAGCTACATACAATAATTGCTCAGGATCAGTATCTCCTCGAGCTGTCAGATAATTATTTAATTGTTGACACATCCACTTATCCTTCGTCCCACACCAAGGCCATCCTCCTTGTAACTCTAATTCTGGCCACACTTCCATACAATAATGGATCATTTTAATTTTATCTAATCCCTCCGTGGCCTCTATAGAATCCCATTTTACTAACAGTTCTCCTAAGGGACTACTGGGAGGTATGTCCCTCAGCCTCTTGCCAGTCTTTTTACTATTACACCCTCCCATTTTACAGGTCTCAACAGTAAAAAATCCCAAAGGTGCCTTTACTGACCAGTAATTTCAAAAAGAACCTTCTTTGAGGAGCTTCAGCCTCCTCCACTGAAACTTCAAATTTCTGCCTGATGCTCAGGACTTTATACTGAAACAACTGCCCAATCTCTTGATTGCCTAACTTTCCCCACATCAGGTCTTACATCTATCGGGACTTGAACACACGAAACCTTGGCCTAAGAATCCGGGTCGTGCCTGACTCCCTCAGTCAGGAAAAACAACTGCCTGATTTTAGTTTGCCTAACCCGCCAATTTTTAGGCTTCACCGTATCAGGACTTAAAAGCAAACCACAGCCTCCTTCACTGGGGTTTGTGCCTGGCTCCTTGTGCCAGGACTTACTTTTTGCCTGCAGGGCTTGTGAGCTACCGAATCCTTCTCGGGACTCATAAAATCTTACGTGAATCCTTCCCGAGACTTACAAATGCTACCCGAATCCTTCTCAGGACTGACAAATCTGCCTGACTTCCCTCTGTCAGGGCCTATTTTGGGTGTGTGCCACTCATACAAATATTCCCTCCGCACGCCCAGAGGGGGGGGGCCCTTTATTCCCCCTTGGGAGACGACTCACTCACGCTAATTCCAAGCTCCGCCCCCTGTTCCCGGCCGGCCCCTTTGCAGGAGTCCGGAACCGCGGTACTGAGGAGTCCCTCTCACTTCGAAGGTCCGGCTGCCGGCCTTCGTCTCATTCACACACACATGCGCACGTCTCCCGCTCCCGCCACCGGCTTTCTCACCAATCCGGTGCTCCGGTGCTCCTCTGCGTCGCTGCTCCTGAGCCGATCCCTCTGGTCCTGGTAGCCAGCTGTCCTGAAGTCCAAGATGGCCAGTCTTGAGTCTTCTTGCGGCGTGGCTATTCCGGACGAGCGCCCCCAGCTGAAATAAACAGGGCCAGGAGACTTCTTCTCCTTTTTAAGGCCTTTATTAAAAGTGATCAGCTCAGGATTGGGCGTCCCGGCAGGGCTGCAGTCCGCGTTGCGTCTCCCAGGGCGACTCAGAGGAGGAGGATATGCGCAGCTCTGTCCACTAGGGGCAGAGCCGGGGGATCCAGTCCTCGTGGGAGCCTTTTAGGGCTTGGTGTCCCCGTCAGGTGTTGCTTTGCCTGGCTCGGTCCTGTCTGGTCCCGGCGTCCGGACGACTCTCTGCTCAGGGCGAGAGGGGCTTCGAAGGTGTTCAGCATCTCTGCAGGCTCAGCACTCGGCTCCTCACGTCCAGACATCACTTTAGTCTCTCAACTCTTATTTGGCTCGTTGTTTTTGGGGTTTTTTCTGTGCCTCTGGAGTCGGGGTCCCACAAAGCATTCTGGACTTTGGAGTCACTTTGCATAACTCCCCCCACCCTCTCAGGTGTCTTCCCTATGCTGGAAGAGAGCACTGCCTCGGGGAAGAGCAATCTACCACACCCAGCCAGGCTTTTTACTAATACAAAAGAGGAGATAAGCCTTAACGACCCGGTATTACAATAACTAAGCACTAAGAATCCTGGCAGAGCCTGAGACCTGGCTGCTTCCCTGCAACTCTTTCTCAAAAAAAATATTAACTGAATTTTTGTTCATAACACTGAGGAGTCCCTGGGGTGGCAGTGAGCAACCTCGGGCTCTGCTCACTGCTGGTGGCATTTTCTATTGAACCATCTCCAAGGACTTCTGTTGTGCTCTGTATTTCTAAGTGTTTTCCCCTTTGGTTTTTTTTGTCTCCTGCACCTTGATTTCTCCAAATTTTCCTACCCTGTCAGCAGCAGCCCCTGTCCAGAACTGGCTCTAAAACATCAGCAAAGCAGCTAGGAACAACAATGGCTGGAATCCTGTGGCTCAGGAATTCGTATGCCAGAGCCCTGCCTGTGCCTTATGCTTTGTCAGGTCTGCCTTTTCTGTGCAAAAACTAGTGAGCAGTGCAGGTTTTTTGCCTAAGAGCTCCTGAGAAGCAAATGTTGTGCTAGGTTTTTCATGAGCGTATCCGTTGAGTTCATTGCTGGGAAACAGAAAGTAATGCCAGTGTAGCAGAGCAGCTGGGAGCTGGTCACTCCCTGCAAAGGGCTGGGGCATAATGTGAGAACACCACGTTCCAGGATGGGCGAGCAGGGTAAGTGTGGTCAAGGGGCAGCATGCGAGGTTTGGGCTCATTTACAGGGCAGTCAGGGGTGGTGAGCACTGGAAGATCCAGCTGCAGTCCCCATCTGTGTCCCTTTCAGTGCTGGCTTTAGGGTGTCTGCAGCCTGGATTCAGAGCACCCTGGGGGCTCCTGAGGCTGCCTTTGCACTCAGGGTGAGGATGCCCAGGAGCCCCTGAGGCCGGCAGAGGGGACCAGGGCTGGGGCTTGTGGCCTGGCAGGTGTGGCTCTGGGGGCTGTGACATGCCAGGGCATGGGTCACTGTCACGGCCCTCCACAGCCCTGGCTAGCTCTGTGATGCTCCAGGGACAATGGCAAGAGTGGGGAACTGGCTAGACTAGGGTTTGCCTGAGCCAGAACGTCTAGGTCAGCTGCCTAGCAGTAGAGACCCCTGGAGGACCAAGTGGAGCAGGCAGCAGAAGCTCTTCTGTGGTGTAAAGTGCAACGAATTTATTAGGAAAAGCAAAAGGAAGGTACTGAGGAGAAAATCCCCAAAGGGGAACAGAAGTTAAAAGAGCCCACACCACCCCTGTGCACAGGTTTTTTTACATCTTTCAAAACAGGGGGTGGACACCATATAGTAACCAATAAACAACTCTTGGGGTGCGGTTTTGAGGGCTGCAACAAATCAGAACAAGGGGAACAGAGAGCGTTGGGATAGGGATTGGATCTTAGGGTGAGGGACAGGGAACTTTCTGGAACAAAAGGTAGGGTTTGGGCTGATGGATGGGGCAAAGTGGCCGGGTTGTCTTGATAGACAGGGAAAAATCTGGTGAGGAGAGAGGAAATTCCTTGAGGGACACTTGGGGAGGAGGGCATACCACAGGGGAGAAATTAACTGTAATAACTCAGGGAACACTTGAACATACCACTATATAACAGAACATTTGGCTCAATAAACTAACACACTGCAACACAGAAATTCAGGCTTTCGGCAGCTGAGAGGTGGCACTATTAGAACCCGCAGCAGCTGGTGAAAGCCATCTTTCCCTTCAGGTTCTTGCTGTGTGGGAAGGTGCTGCGAGTTGTGGTGGCTGCACTCCCCCTTTGCTGGGAGGATGATCTGTGCCAGGGGAGAGCAGAAAGCTGCCATGGTGAGCAGAACATGCTCAGAGCATTACAGTTCAGAGAATGGCACTGCCCCTGAAGGGCAAAGAGCTTGAAAGCATAGAATACTGTGCAGAACCGCTGCACAAATTTTCTCTTCTAGAACATGCCCATTTTTGTATACTGTAGATGAATACTCTGGGTTTTATAGAATACATGGGGTTTTTTCTTAAGGTTTTTGGGACAACTCTCAAGTTTATTTCTGTTTGTATTTTACATCCAGCATGCATACAGGTTTTTTTTTAATTATTATTATTTTTCTTTAGTAAATACTTAGGGAAAAATACTTAAGCATTTTTTAATCCTTTGGGATATTGTGATTAATTTTCTTAGAAAGAAATCCTTGTTGAACAAGTGTGAAAACACAGAGAGAGGGAAAATAGTATAAAAGTATTTTAGAACAGGGCATGTAATAAGGACTGCAGAACTGAGTAATTCCTCCAAGGGCAGAATTAGCAAGATATATCACCATGAATACCTGCCAAGATACTTCCTTAAATCATGGGAAATATGACCTGCAGCCATATGAAGTACAGCCAAAGCAAATGAAAACCTTTGGAAAAGAGGGAATTTTGCCAGTGACATCAGTCTGTCTGGATAACTGAGGGATGCCCATCAATATTGCACAACATTCCTCAATATTTGCAATGTCTTTTCTCCCAGTTTCTGTGAAATGAATAAGCTGCAGTTGTTTACCATTTACTTAAGCTCTTAGGGGAATTACCAAGCACCATGTATGGTTTTCTGTAGCTGAGCAGGACTTGAGTTTCCCAAATCTTCTACAAAGCAGAAGGGAATCACACAGTTACTTGTGCTAATGTTAATGAAGGGTTTCATGAAAGCAGGTGAATGAGAGCATTGCATTGTAAAACTTCCACATGCAAGAAAACAGGAGTCCACTTAGAATAAAACATACAAGGCTAGCACAACTTTAGAACAGGATGAAATGAAATTGCTAGACAGAAACTGATGCATCAGAAATTAGGTGTATCATTTCTGATACATCTGCATGCATTTGCAAGCTAAAACAGAAAAGGAAGGGCAGAGATAATAAGGAACGAAGATTTTAAAATTGCACTGTGCAGAACAGACACACAAACCACCAGTGGGAACACAGCTGGGAGATTCAGCTTGGAGATGGATTAGAGTGGAATCCATTCACTGAAGGTCTCTGGTGCACATGAGTGCAAAGACTGAGGAAAAAAGGAGAAAAGTTTGATTTCTGAAAGCTGTTTAGATTCCTGGAAGCATTGTCTAGAGATCTAAAAATCTAAAGCCTCAGAGAATCTGAACCTAAAACATCCCCAAGTGGATTGATAAGGTATGATGTGCACATCTCTGCTGTTTTCAGAGTCAATGAAACTTAAAATGAGTGTCCGGAAATTAGGAATGCCCACCCAGATTTTATCTCCATTACTTTAAGAACATCTAAACAAGGCACTTCAGGAACTGAACACTGACATTCTCACCCTGCTCTATTTACTTTACATTTGAATACAGGCTGGTAGAAGGAGAAATCGGGCTTTAATTTCTCCCCAAATTACCTGTTGCACTTTCAGGTTAGGAGTAGATGTAAAATTCAGCTAATCACTCTCTCTTTCCATGAATATTCCACTAGTGAACTGACATACAGAACATCCTTTTTCTCTTTTGTACCTTCCTAAATGATGCCCAATGAACAGGACACTTGAATAAATCTCACAGAAAATCACCAAAATTGCTGAAATTAACACTCAATTCCATGGTAAAAGCTTCTGAGAAAAGGCTTGACAGGATCAATGAACAAACTGAAACTTGGAAGAGAAACATATATTTCAGCACTGATGAAGGGAAAAGAAAAAGAAATGCTGTAAAAATTCCAAGTGGAAGGTAAGGAGAAACACAAGAAGCACAGAAAGAACAAGGCCCTGTCAGATGACCTGTGCAAGGTAACTTTGTGCCCCAGCACTGTTAGAGGACATTCCCTGTCATTGGTGCAGGCAGCTGGAGACATAAATGCTGATTGATTTGGGGGCCACAGTCTTGATAAGTGCAGAGGTGGTTCAATAACGTGACATGAAGGAGTTCCCTCAGAGCAACTGGGATGCCAGAAAGAAGTGAACAGCTCACCACAGCCTGGCCCGCTCGGCTGCTTTTCCTTCTGACCCTCCTGGGGAGGCTCTGACATTTCCTCTTCCCTGATGGAAGCGCAGCTGCTGCCAAGGGAAACGTCCCCACACTCACTCAGTGTTCCCTTTGCTTGCCAGGTGTCCCATCTGCTGTCCCTGTCCAGGAGAGCTGCTCTGCACGGGAGGAGGAGCTGAGTGAGAGCCTGGGAACATCGGCAGCTGTAATCCCTCCTGATCTAGCGCTGTTTATGGATGTGTAGTTAGATTTGGATAGTTACAAGTATAGGGATATTTACATACACTGACTGATATTTGTATAGGGATATTATGTATGTATATTGTTATATTGATGCGTGTATATTCATCTGTTTACATACTTGTACAGCTCTGTAGCTGTGCATTTCTATTGCTGGGGACGTATAGAATATTCTATTGGTCCATTGATATTTGTGTACTTATAGACAAGTTTGTTATGTTTGTATTATATTGTCATGTTAAATGTCATGAAATATATAATGCATGTTTACATCTCTATATTGTTATGTCTATACATGTATTTACTTCTATTTATTATGTATGGAGTTGTATAGTTCCAAAATTCTATTTATTTAGTTCTGGATCTGAGATTCTTTAGAGAGGGATATTGATGTTTCTGTATTTGTATATGGGCTGTACGGTTGGTTGTGGTGTGTTGCAATATCCTGTTTTACCTTCTCCCTTCCCCCTCGCCCCTCGCTGAGTGTGCCCTGTCAATCAGGCTAACATACCAGCAAGGCGTCGTGTGATAGGTGTCCCTAGTACCTTGAGACCCTGCCCCTTCACCTGGTTGGTGACTCACCTGTCCCCTCCCCTTCCCCTGTCCTGAGCTTAAAATGTGAATGAGACCATGCGGCTTCATTCTGTTACCAGCAGTGGCCCAGTGCAGACGTATCTGTACTCATGGAATAAACATCTGGCTACCTTCTGTCAGGTTTAACTTCTGTTGTTTGAGGGGCCTGGGAGGCCCGGAGGAGGCCCTGGGTGACCTTGGGGCACCCCACGTATCGAAAGACGAGAAGAGGCTTCAGTTCTTCTTTCTGGTTTTATGTTTATTAATTGTTTATCTAAAAGATGTTCTTTCAGCCCAACAGAGATCTGCTCAGCAGTCAGCCATGGGCACACTCCCCCCCCCTCCGGGGCAGGCACCTATCTTTATACCCTTTGCTACGTATACAATATTTTCATTTTTCCCCAATACCATCTATTGTTATAACTCGGTGTACTCTCAGTAATAACCAATAGAAAGGTGCCACCGTGGCCAAAGAAGATGGAGGAGAGGAGGAAGAAGGAGGAGGACAGGACACACCCCAATTCCTCCATCTTACTTCTCTAAACCCCCTGTACATAAATCTTAAACCTTGTGTCTCACCCTCTAATTAACTAATCTTTCCACCCTTCACCCCGGTGAGGCCCTGTGAAGCCCTCATCCTTGTCGTCTCCTGTGTAGGGTTAAAGTCCAGCTACCAGACACTTCTGGCAACATTCCAGGACTCCCGAGACCCCCAAGCTGGTCTCGGAGGCTCAGCATCTTAGGACTGAGATCTTGAGATCCGACATCTCCCCCTTCTGTTTGCCCCAAGAAAACCTCTTTTATAGTCTGATTCATGGCATCTGGGACGACATGGATGAGGACTAGGAAAATTATTACAATATAAAATCCTAAACTATTAAAACATAAAATCCTACCCTTAAAATTCTTCTCCAAATGGGAGAAATGTCAAAGAAATCTGCCCTTAAAATTCCTCTCCAAATGGGAGAAGTGTCAAAGAAATCTACCAGCTGATCAATATATGATCCTTTGTCAGTTTCCCCTGTAATAGGTAAATTTACCCCATTGCTTATTGCAATTCAAGATCCCAAGGAGAAAACCTCCTAGTCTTTCGTTCTTATACAGAAATATTCAAGACCCCAAAGGGAAAACCCCCCCCAGAGTCTTTCGTTTCTCTTGTTTCTCTTCTGAGTTGTCCTTTGCAGTCTGAGTCCCGACTTTTGTCTGAGTATTCGTTTCTTCTTACATCTTGTTGAGGAAAATCGTTGCATAGTTGCATCCGGCATGTTGTGCACTTCGGTCATTCCCCCACGAGTGGCGCTGTCACCGGCCTCCGTGGCTGGGAGCCATGAACACAGCTGCCTCTCATTCAGCCGATTGTCGCTGTTTGCAGGCTTAATTGAGACCGGGGTTACCTAGTTTTTGATTCAACTGACAATAGGGTTAGAAAACACACAAGCCTCCCCAGGAGGGGAGAGGCTTAGGACCCCGAGGGTTTTTACCAAAGGCACCAAGTCTGGAGAGGGCCCCTCCTCGCCTGAGACGTCACCGGGGGTCTGGCCCGCCCCCGCCCGCGCTCGGCGCATGCGTGCTTTCCGAGCTGCTCTGTGTCTCTCCCGAGGTAATTTTTTCCTCTCCCTTTTTATTCCGCCTCTGAATTTTCCCCCCTCGGTCTGCCCCTGACTGTCTCCTCCTCCTCCGACGCTGTGTGTGTGTGTGGCCCTTCGTCAGTGTGTGTGCGGCCGCTCCCGCCTGCACCCGCGCTCTGCCGCGACTCGCTCCGGGTTTTTGCGTCACAACCGCGCGCCCTCTGCGTCTCACCGCAGCTTTCTGGGATTGCGCAATTTTCCCCATGCCGCTGTCCATGTCGGACGGCCCGGCTGCGCTGGCATGTGACTTCTGCCCCGGGTTCTTGCGAGTTTTGCCTGCCGCGCGCGTTTCTGCTACCTTGCCGGCCCCCGGGGCCGCTGCACCCCCCGGCCCTGAGCTTAGCAAAGCCGTATCTGAACACGCGTCTCTAGTTTTTTCTTCAGCCGCGCTCCCCGCCTGCTCCGCCGCCGCGTGGCTGCCGCGAAAAAGCGCCTCCCCCGATCCCTTTTTCTTCCCCCCTGCTCTCCCCCCTCGGTCCTGAGTCCTCCATGCTCTCTGGGCTTTCTGGACGCTTTTTTGGGAGTTTCCCAGGGTTTCTGGGTTTTGGGACCGGGTGTTTTAATAATATTTCATGCTCTTTTTTCTTCAAGAGCATTTTTCTTCTCGGCCTTTTAAGGCCAGAGCTAATTTTTTCTTTCCTGGAGCCTTGCTCCCCCCTCTCTTTCAGAGAGTCCCCCCCCCGGACGTCTGGTGCGTCTCGGGGGTCTACCTTCCTGGCCTTTTAAGGCCAGAGCTAATTTTTTCCGGAGCCTTGCTCCCCCCTTTTTGAGGGCCCCCCCCCGGACGTCTGGTGCGTCTCGGGGTGTTCCTTCCTGGCCTTTTAAGGCCAGAGCTAATTAATTTTTTTTTTTTTGTGTATGTTTGTGTCACACCTTATAAGGTGGACAAAATTTCCCGTTGTTCCTGGGAAGGTGTGCCCCCATGTTCTTATTTTTCAGGCTTTCTTACCAAATCTGTCGCCAGAGCAGTCTGGACGTCTCGATCTGTCCAGCAGATCACGAGAAGTGGACCCAGGGCGCCTTCTGGTTCCAGTCCGGGCTGTTCTGCTACGAATATTCTTCGGCAGAAACTGAGAGATGGAATTCTCAGTGACTGCTGGTTTTTTTTTGCAGTCTCTGCTGGCTTTTTTTCTCTTCTTCTCTCTTTTTTCTTCAGGGCTTTGAAGGTGGTGGTGCCCCCCTCCGAAAGGTTGTGGTGGTCAGAGCTCACCCAGTGGAAGCCAAATGTCCGGTTTATCTTCCCCCGAAAGGTTGTGGTGGTTCGTGGTCCGTCCAGGGACGCCAATATGTCAGGTTTATCTTCTGTTGTTTGAGGGGCCTGGGAGGCCCGGAGGAGGCCCTGGGTGACCTTGGGGCACCCCACGTATCGAAAGACGAGAAGAGGCTTCAGTTCTTCTTTCTGGTTTTATGTTTATTAATTGTTTATCTAAAAGATGTTCTTTCAGCCCAACAGAGATCTGCTCAGCAGTCAGCCATGGGCACACTCCGCCTCCCTCCGGGGCAGGCACCTATCTTTATACCCTTTGCTACGTATACAATATTTATCATTTTTCCCCAATACCATCTATTGTTATAACTCGGTGTACTCTTAGTAATAACCAATAGAAAGGTGCCACCGTGGCCAAAGAAGATGGAGGAGAGGAGGAAGAAGGAGGAGGACAGGACACACCCCAATTCCTCCATCTTACTCCTCTAAACCCCCCTGTACATAAATCTTAAACCTTGTGTCTCACCCTCTAATTAACTAATCTTTCCACCCTTCACCCCGGTGAGGCCCTGTGAAGCCCTCATCCTTGTCGTCTCCTGTGTAGGGTTAAAGTCCAGCTACCAGACACTTCTGGCAACATTCCAGGACTCCCGAGACCCCCAAGCTGGTCTCGGAGGCTCAGCATCTTAGGACTGAGATCTTGAGATCCGACACCTTCTAGCAGAATCCATTCCCTTTCTCTCCACCATCGCCAGAAGCTCTCTCCTGAGGAGAACGGAGTCCTGTCTTGTGCCCCGCTGTACTCTGCCGCCAGCCAAGGTATCTCTGGGGTTAAACACCACAGTGCTGCCTCTGGCCATGCAGCGAAGGTCAGAACTGGCCTAGGCACCATCTAACTGGTTATATTGGGATAATTATTCCAATACGGTTGTAGTAATATGTAATAAATTTAATTGTTAAACTTCAATTCAGTAACTTCAATATTTGTGTACAGTGAGTTGTTGCAGAGGGTTGCAATAAAGTAATTTTTTTCACTGAAGTTGATATCTGTATATATTTACATAGCACAATTCTCAGAATAAATTAATTTTAATCATAAATTGATATTTTGTGTTTCTATATTGGTAGCACAGGTGTTGCAATTTAAAAAAAATTTCATTTTTAAACATAAGTTAATGTTTGTGTATTTGTACATTAGTAGTGCGGGTGTAACTATCTGCAATAAATGCAATGTTTCAACTGAAGTAAGTGTAGATTTGTGCTACCCAAAGCCGTGGGCAGATGTAAATGCTGGAGGATTTTGGCCATGCAAATCTCCGGCCATGCCCAGCACATGCCCCACCTGCACTCAGGCTGGGCAGGGGAAGCGCAGATTTGGGCTGGCAGCAGAGCCCCACGTTGGCTCAGAACTCGCTGCAGAGGCAGCTGAGAAAACTCCGGGGCTCCACTGAGCACAGAATCCAAGCAGCAGCCACCCAGGGAGGACAAATCCCTCATCCCACGGGCAGCTCTTTAGGAAAGTGCTCCAAGTGTCCCCCTGAAGCTCATCCCAGAGAGCAGAAGCCAGCAGGGATCCTGAGCCAGCTCTGCTGCCTTTGGCAGCACTTTGGCAAATGAGCTGCAGCAAGGGGGAGGCAGCAGCGACTGTGACTGCTGCAGGCAGGGCATGAAGGGAGGGCCATGGACACCAGTGCTGAGATGCCCCAAAATCCAGAAGGAGGCTGGAGAGCTGGGAATCAACTTGGCATTTCAGTGCCAAGCTCTCACAGGCACTGAAATGATGGAATCCCTTTGTGTGAAGTTACCTGGAAGAACTGACAGGGAGTTGCAGCTAGGATCAGCAGTAGCAGAAAGCAAAAATGTAAAAACACTAGGAGATCATCTAATATCCCCCACAAGCAATGGCTTCAAAAATGATCTCATATATTCATTATATTTATATATTATGTTATATTTTATTATATTATATTAACCAAAATATATTATATGCATGAAATTTTATGCACATGTATTTTTGGACAATTTTATTTTTTGATATATATTTTCATTTAAGATATATATTTGAAATAGTCTTTCAGCTTGGGAGAGTTAAGATTTACAACAGTGCAAAACCATCTGCCCACAGAGCAGTCAGCCCCTGGGTGTGTGCATGCACACCCACCCACTGTGCTTGCTCTTCTCAGCATCTTGGGGCTGCTGTTTGCACAGATCTGGGATGAATTTAACTCGACAGAGCCACGAGTGCGGTGACCAGCTTGTCATGAACACTCATGTGGCAACCAACAACACAGAGCACTCAAATCACATTATCACATGTCATTTCATTCCTGCTGGGCATTGAGGAACTCTTAAAGGACACAGAAAAGGGGTGGAAAACATTGGCATCATGCTACTGCTGATATCCTCCTGGAGGAAAATCTGTTTGGTTCCTTAAGGTGGTAGCTTTCCAAAACCTAGGAAAACATCTCAGTAGCGGTAGCCCAATTGTGAATGGTTTTCTTGACTTGGCAAAGGCTGGGGTGTTAACAATGGACTCCGTCCTTGGTCCAAATCACCTGCCCTCACCTGCAGACAAAAGCACCACCATCACCACCACCAGAAGCTACATCAGTCAATTTTCTCAAAAAGCTGTGTTAAATTTGGGAGAAGAAAGGAAAACACATCAGACACTGTTGATTAATGACAAGACTCTGAGGAACAGTTCCAAAGCAAAGGGCAGCAGCTTCTCTCTGGAGCACTCCTTGTGCTCCAAGGCAGCCGGGCTGCCCTGGCTGCCCAGGACCCTGCGCCCCGCGGGCTCTGCAGAGCTGCACAGCGGGGAGGCAGCTTCGGGCACCTCAGCCCCTGGGCAGGAGGGGCTGCTTGCTCTGCAGGGCTGCCTGTGGGCAAAAGCAGGGTGCTGGCCTTCTGCTCTTGGCCCCAACCTGGCCTTGCAGGGCTAATCCTGTTCCCTCTCTCAATGTGCTAAACACAGACTTGTTTGTTTGCAGCTCTGCACAGGTGTGATTTGCACCACAAAATACTGAAGGACCAAGGCCTGAACAACAGACCCTGACTGAAGCCTCAACAACAGGACCTGAGCCAAAGATGCCCTCTAGGTGACCTTCCCAACCCAATGTTCCATGTACCTGCTCCTTAACCAAGTGTTATTATCAAAAGGATTGTTGCATGCATTCACTGGTAAAACACGTCTGCACTCTTCTGCATGAGGAAAATGGACAAAGCCACACCTGGCCTTGATTCCTCCTTGAGCCCTGGGAAGGCTCGGAAAGAAAACCAAGAGGAGAATGACACCAGCTGTGCCCCCAGCAGAAGCTCTGGCACATTGCTCGTCCAGCACTGTCAGAGCCGGGCTACTCTCACAGCGCACTCGGGAGCCTCATGGCCGCCAAAGGTGGAGGCACCGCAGGATTTCCCGGTTCCCGGCCGTGGCTCTGCAGGGCTGGGCTGGGACAGCTTCCCCCAGCTGATGTGCAGCTCTGGATGAAGGGGAAAGCATTGGGGTACCTGGTGATGGATCTTCCCTAATCACCAGAGGCACCCTTTTGTAATAATGCTGAGGTGCATTGCTTAGCTTATCCTTTCCTGACTCTTTTTTGCACTTTTGCATTACAGTAAATCACACTGTTCCTTCAGCTAGTGTCTCTGTCTGCATCTCTGTCCCTCCCCACCACCAAAGCAAACACACAGCCAGTTTAGCATAAGACCTGCCTCTCTGCCAGCCCATCTCTTGGCAAACACCCCTGGTGGCCGTCTCCACAAATGAAATTCCCACTTTGCAACTTCCTTTTCTGCAGGCAGGTGAGAAAAGGATCCACTCCCAGCTCTGGACATCTCCAGAAACCAGCTGCTTTCAGTATTCACAACCTTGAAATATCAACCTCCTTCCTTAACCTGCCACAGGGCGCTCCCACCAAGAGGCCTTTTGTCCAAGGATACCCACAGAAGAGCTGGAGAAGGGAGCAGCTTGAAACACAGCTGCTTCAGAGTTTAAACCTGCCTTTATCAGATGAGCACACACCAACCTGTCCCAAAGGGAAAGCAGGCAGGAAAGAGTCGCTCCTCTCCCACAGCAGCAAACTCTGTGCTTCCTTCTGTTCCAGCTGGAGAGTGGAGGCCATGGGCTGCACCTCACTTTGGGAAGGAGCCCTGGGAATTGGCTTGATATGGGAGGGCAGCAAAAGGAATTCCCAAAAAGTAGGAAAAACTTCTCTGGAAGAAATAGATGATGACAACATTTCTGCAGAAAAGCAAAAAAAAAAGAATAATTGAAGCATTTCAAGAAGTGCCCAGACTGAAATTTGTTAGCCAGTACGACAACCTCAAAGTCTCTGTGGTGTGTCAGGAAGCTCAGGAATGATCCTGCAAGGCTTGGATAAACTTCACTGGTGTCCGTCCCCCAGAGCACGAGCAGCTCCCCAACAAGACTTCAAGACTAAGGGACAAAGCTTCCCCCTTCAGCTCTCCACAGCAGCTCTAGGGAGTCGCCACTGCACTTCTTTGTCAGTCTACAGTGACAGAGTTGGCTGCAGGAGGCATTTGCATTGGCGCTCTCCCCAGATAGGGGGAAGAAAAAGAAGAGGTGATTCCTGAGGAAAGAAAAAGGCAACACACTTTGGGAAGACACCAGCATGAATTCACTACCACTCTAGGCCAGAAATCTCTTGAAGAAAGCAACATCCATCCATGGGGCAGCACTTTGGCTTTGATATCAATGCTGACAAAATTGCTGCCCCTTCCTGCTGCTGTAGCTGACTCCAAATCACGAGAAATGTGCCAACTCCTCCAAAGACAGGCAGACATGGTGAGATAAAATCAGCTAGCCTGCTGAAAAGGAGTCCAAATGAATGTTTTCTAACTCCTCCTTTTCATCCTTTCCGCAGCTAAGACAGAGCAATGTCCTTCCTCTCTGTTCCCGATGGTGACCCAGGCATGGGATGCAGCGTGGGGACAGAGCCTGTCACTGCTCCCAGTGCCCTACCCTGCCCTTCCCTGCCTGCCTTGCCCTTCCCTGTCCTGCTGGATCCTGCTGTGCTGTGCCGTGCCAAGCCGAGCCCGGCCAGTGGTCATGCATTTCGGGAATGACCCTCCCCTGTGCCGCCCGCCGGTGTAATGAACATACCACTTTCTAACTTTGACTCGTTAGAGAGTCTTTGTCCATGATATTCAGTTTTAACAATTCAGGGAGATTTTGTTTTCCCTGACAGAAGTACAGTTGCTGCCAAGGGAAACACACCCAAAGACCAATAGTGACCCAGCCTTCCCTTTGCTTCCCTTTTCTTTCCCTCACTGCTACACAGCGCTCTCATACCAGGACCTCATTGCTGCCTCACCTGAGGTATTAGAGCTGCCTCCAGGCCTTTCCAGGCTAAGTGCAGGTGCTCAGGATTCTGAGGTTTTCCTAGCTTCTTGGAAGAAGGTGTTTGCTTCATCTGGACTTCTTGGGGTTTCATCGGAGGAACCAGGCACAGGCAAATTTCATCTCCACTGTGAGCTCTTCATTCTGCTTGTTCTCATGAAACTTAAATGCCAACCTGAGGTCATTTTTCTTTATGTTCCCGTAGACCATCACAACCCTTCCAAGGCCTCTCCAGAGAGGGGCAGCTGCACATCTTCAGAGCAGCAGTTGCCAGCCTGCATCCCATCAGGTAGGGAAAGACCTTCTACCCTTGCTTTTTAGTGTGTTATTCTAGACAAGTGTTAATACACAGATCAGTGTTCTATTTGTCCTTGATTTTCTACAGTTTAAATAATTTTTCTGCTGACCTATCTCATGACTGCTGCTTAGCTCTAATCACAGTTCTACTGCCTCTGGGGCCTTCTTTTGCAGCTTTCCCCAAAACTCTCTAATCTTGTGGATTCCCACAATTCCCCCTCTCTGTTCACCTGAAAAGAAACCTTCATAATTATGTCGTTTATTACTTGTGTTTTGTAGCTTTGAACTATAATATTTCTGCTTATTACCTATTTAAAGCATTTTCTCACTTGCACTACGCATTGCTATATTACAACACAGCAATTTTAATGCTGTGGAAGTCCAGTCAGTTCAAAGGGCATAAATTATGCCTGACAATAGTTACAAGTCATTGTTCGAAAAAGTCTTGTCGATTCCAAGGTCTTAATTCAAAACCTTCCTCCATGTCTATACCTTCACCCACCATCTCTGTGAGATTTCAAGAACTCTCTGTGAATCCATTTCCTACCTTTCTCTCTCTTGTGTGATAAAGACTTCTTTGATAGTTTTGTCCATCATTTGTCACACACACCAAAGTATGCAAGGTATTACTACTAGTATCACTACCAAAACACCCAATACATATAGAGACATATTCTACAAAGTTCCCTTAGCCAAGGTGCAAAGCTCCATTATTGGAACAGATCATCTAACCAGGACCCACCATCTTCCTTAATTGGAGCTGTCAAATCTTTCAGCTTTTGTATGATTTTGTGGATAGATTCAGAATGATCTGACAGGTTCATACAACACAGTCCTTCAAATTCCTCATAGCCATGTCATTGTACCAGTAAAAGAAAATCAATTGCTGCTCTATTTTGAAGGGTAGCAGGTCTAACACTATTAACATCAGTCAACATATCACTGATTGCAGTGGATGTGGCATTAGTTTGTTTACTCAGCCAACATCCAACCCGATCTTATTGTTTCAATGCCATTGCTTAAGCCAGTTGGGGTAAAAACAAACCTGCTGAAACTCTTTTTGCAGCCTTCCAAGGCATGAAATCACTCTTACAATTTTCATCATAATGACGAGCAGATCTTGTTCCCCTTAGTTTTTTCTTAATGACTGCCTTGGCAGTAGGTGCTATCACAGTGAGTATTCCAATGCTACATGGGCCACCTTCAAGGTGTGATGGATTGCCTTGCCAAGCCCAATCTCCACAAATGAACAATATCCCTTGGGCAATTCTCGTGGATATTGGTCAGCCTCAGAAAGCACATCCCAACTACTTGAATAATTACACCAAAAACTTAAGTTTCTGTGTGCAAAATAATGAGGAGTAACATTGTACTTTGGAGGATCACGTTCTCGCTAATCATTAGCTATAAATGTAAGGCAAAAATCTGTTGTTAAAGAACCAAGGATTTCTAATTCTTGGGGTTCAGATACTGCTTTGGAAAGTTCTTTGGCCCAAACGTTCCAATTCAATACAGGATTGTTCCCATTGTCAATTTCACCAGACTCACCACTGGATTGCTTTTTGATCAAAGGCAAATCTTTTACGGGCACACCAACCAGACAGGTTGAGAAAGGCTTTTCTGGTTCCAAATGAGACAAACATATGGTATCCAAGCCTGCTGCCTTAGCTAAGGTCAACCAAACATTTGGTTTTGGTTGTTCGACAGGCAAATCTGCACAACAAAAAGCAATTAAAACCCACCAACACCAGCATATAATTTAATTTTGCTCTATCTTTTTTATGAGCTAATTTTTGGCAAAATCCTCACATATATATAAATTTTAAAACATTGCTTTTAAACTTAAGATAAGATTTCACCTTTCAGATGCAATAGATGGGATCTAAACCGTAAAAAAACAAAATCAGCCCGCAGGGCTCTGTCCCATCCCATCCTGTCCCATCCATCCTGACAGTCTCACAGGGTGCTGTCCCAGCAACATCTCCTCTGTTCCAGTCTGAAACAGGGCCCAGCATGGTGCCAGGATCATGAGACAGCTGAGGTGTGTGCTGGAATTCAAAGCCCTCCCCATCCTGCAGCAGCCCTGCATTTCCCTCCTGCAGCCTTGGTCTCCTTGGCTCTTTGGGCTCTGGAGTGTTCCTGCAGCCCCAAGGGCAGCTGAGCTCTGCCTTTGGCACAGTCAGGCCTGGCCAGCGCAGGCCATGCTCAGCAATTGCTTGTGTGTGCCTGGCCTTGCTGTCAGCCCCGGCAGTGGCTGCGTGGCCCCTTTGTGGCCCTGTGCTGGCCCAGCCATGGTGGCCCAGCCCCTGTGCAGGCCCAGCCCAGGCCAGGAGCATTGCGGCTGGGAACGGCCCCTGTGCCGTGGTGCCCACAGCAGCCTTGGGGCTCTGTGCCCCATGGCCTCCCTGCTGGGCAGCCTCTGCCAGCTCCTGCAGAGCCCGTGGCACCTGTGGGGCAGCACAGACAGCCCTGCCCTGGGTCTGCCGGCCTGTGGGCCTGCAGAGAGGCAGCCAGGGCTGGCCATTGCCAGGAACAGGCCCTGAGCCCCGCAGGAGGATGGAGCTGGGCCACAGCCAAACTCAGCCCAGGCCAAAGCTGGGCTCAGCAGCCAGGGCTGCCAAGGGCTGGGCACAGAGGCTGGCACTGACAAATGTCCTGGGCCCCCTCCCTGCTCTGTCCATGCCACCAAGGGCACAGAGCAGCCTCCTCTCTGGGCCACTTGCCTGTTTGCAATACCTTGCACAGGCGCTGGCCCTGCCCCACAAGGCCTGGCCTGAGTCCTGCCCCTGCACACTCAGCCAGGCTGAGATGGACACTGATGGTTTCTGGGCCAGGCTCTCTGAGCCCAGCCTAGCTCCCTGCAAGCTCTGCCAGCTGCCCTGAGCTCTGGGCAGCACCAAGGGCCTCTCCCCAGCCCAGCCAGCTCTGGCCCCACAGCTCTGCTCAGGCCAGGCTGCTCTGGGCACTGCCCCACGGCCTCAGCCCCTGGCAAGGGCACAGCAGCAGCTGCAGCTGCCACAGGACTCAGCCCCACCATGGGGGAAGGTGCTTGGCCAAGGCCAAAGGAGGCTCCCTGGCTGCCCTGTTCCCCTCTGGCTGAGGTGCTGAGAGCTCTGCAGCCCCTGCTGCCATCCCATCTGCCCAGGGCAGCACAAGAGCCATGGCCTTGGGGCCCTAAAGAGCTGCTCCTGCTCCAGGCCCAAGGCCCATGCCAAAGCTGGGGCAGCCATAAAGCTATGCCCATTTCTGTTGATTGCTGCTCTGATAGGGATGGATTCTCAGCCACTTGGAGGTTGCTGATGATTTTTATTACTCCACAGGCCACTTCTTTCTTGGGCTCTTCAGTTCAGGAAATCAGTGAGAAAAGCTCATAAACATTTGTTCTAAACACCCAAACAACACAAGCCCTTGGGAATAATTCAAGTCTTCAATCCTTCTGTGGTTAATTACACAGCTTTAACAAGTGTATTCAATGTGAATGTACTGTATTGAAAACAATGAAGAGAGAATTGTTTTGTCCTGTTCAGTTTTGTTTTCCTGTTCATAGATTGAGATCAGCAATGTCCAATTAATATAGAGCCCCAGCACCTCCTAATGCAGTTTGAACAAATATGAATATCAAGACCCTTCATGGCTGAAAATCACTCAGACCTTGTCCCTACCCCCACCCCATTATTTCTCCCATCCAAGCCCTCAGAGCAGCTGAGGAATGGAGTCACATCCAGGGGTCTCCCCAGGGCTCAGGATTGTGGCTAAGTCAGTCAAATCTCTTTATTGCTGATCTGGACAAGGGGATAGAGGAATAGAGGGCAGCCTCAGTCAGTTCCCAGGTGAACACGGGCTGGGTGGGAGTGTTGCTCTGCTGGAGAGCAGGAAGCTCTGCAGAGGGATCTGGCCAGGCTGGAGCCATCCGTGGGCCCAGGACAATTGGAGGAGGTTCCCCAAGGCCAGGGGCCAGGCCCTTCCCAGGGCTCACAACGTGGTTCTGTGATAGATATAAACACAAGTTCTTATATCAGGATGCTCATCCTGGAATGGGGGAAGAACAGCTCCAACAATTCCTGATTTGCAAAGTCGTCAGCGGTGGATGGAGAAGGGAAGTCAGGCTGCTTTTCTTGTTGAGGAAATGCTGAAACCAGCCTGATTCATTTCATCTCCTCATGCCCTGGCTCATCTCCCCTCTCGACCTTTCCACCCATTGGCTTTTCTCCCCCCAGGCCCCTGTGAAGAGCCCGGCTCTGTGTTCTCCATCCTCTCCCGGCTGGCACTGCCAAGCTGGGACCAGGAGCCTCTCAACCTTTCCTGCTCTGAGCTGGACCAGCCCAGCTCCCTCAGCCTCTGCCCACAGCCCAAGGGCTCCAGCCCCACCTTGGAGGCCCTTCCCAGACCCTGCTCCAGCTGCCAGACATCTTTCCTGTCCTGGGTAACCCAACCCAGGCCACAGTGACCTGGATAATCCACGTACTTGATGTCTGGTCACACAGCCCTTGCCCCTTGTCCCCTTTCAGGCTCTGGGGTGGATCCTGTGGAACATCCTTTGGTGGAGGCTGTGGCTCCAGGTGGGCCGGGGGGATCCCGGGGAACAGGGACCCAGCTGGTCATGAACATCATTGGACTTGTTGGGAGAAACTGTGAGGGGGAGCTGGGGCAGAGTGACCAACCCAGTGACCTGACACAGCCCTGCTGGGAGGTCACAACCTCCTCTGTGATGTCACAGCCTGCTCTGTGATGTCACAGCCCATTCTCTAATGTCACAGATCTGGTCTCTGATGCCACAATCCACTCTGTGATGTCACAGAGCTGTCCTGTAGTGTCGCAGCAAAATCTGTGATGTCACAGAAAAATCTGTGATGTCATAGAAAAATCTGTGATGTCATTGTCTGATGTATGATGTCATAGCTCTGTCCTGTGATGTCACAGTCTGCTCTGTGAGGTTTCAGCTCATTCTCCAATGTCACACACATGGTCTCTGGTGTCACAGCCAACTCTGTGATGTCACAGTCTGCTCTATGATGTCAGGCCTCTGCCCTGTAATGTCACAGCTGACTCTGTGATGTCACAGACACTGACTGTGATGTCATAGCTGCTCAATGCCCTCACATAATGCACTCTGTGATGTCATAACCCACTCTGTGACCTCATGTTACCAGATGATAAATTGTCTCCACCAAGTGAGCTGACACCTGGAGCTTTTTCTCCACAACCCCAGGCCTATGAAAACCAAACAATGCCCATTGTGTGAGAAGGGGAACTGGAAGTTCACCAGCCTCAGTGTCCTGCCAGCTCAGCCAGGCCCACTGGAACATTGAGGTCCACGACCACTAGGGACCATCAGAGAGACTCCCAGGACAGAAGAACGCATGCAAAAGGGAGGGGAAATATGTTAATGATTTTGGGAAAGTGATTATCAGCTGTATGTTTAGTCCAGGAAAATCAATGAATATGTGAGCAAAATACAGAATATAAACAGAAACTTTTCTGCACTCAGTACACACAGCTTTGGGATGAGCTGTCCTCTGGGCATCCCTTTGAATAAAGAATGCTGCTTCTTAATGCTACATTGGTGTTAAGGAGTTTTCTGTTTTACCAAATTTTTGGTAACACTCCCACTGCCAAGGAAAGCTCTGTCTCCTGCTGTTCACAAACAGAGAAGGGCTGGTGGCAAATGTGAAGGTCAGAGGCTGCCTGGGGCACAGTGACCATGAAATAATCAAGTTTTCAAAGTTTTGTGAAAGAAGGAGGGGCAGCAACAAAACTTCTACACTGGAATTAGGAAGGGCAGACTTTGGCCTATTTAGGATGCAGATTTGGGGAGTACAAAATCAGGTACTGATTTTTTGAAGGGAAACAGCGCCTAATAATAAAGGGGTCCTGGAAGGATGGACACACTTCAAGAAAGTAATTTTAAGGGGGAAGGAGCTGCCTGTCCCAGTGTGGCAAAAGATGAGCTAGTGAGGAAAATGACTGGCCTGGCTGGGTGTGGAGATTTTGTGGGGACTCAAGGGAAAAAGAGGGAGCATCAACTTTTGACAGAAGGTCTGGCAACTTAGGAAGTATTTAAGAATGTTGTTAGGTCATACAGAAGGAAAAGTTGAGAGGGGAAAGCTCATTTAGTGCTTAACCTGACCACTTCTGTGAAAAATAATACATAATGTTTCTACCAATAAATTAATTGCAAAATACGAGATAAAAATCTCTTCTATTTATTGGATGCAGTGGGGAATATAGTAACTAAAGATAAGGAGAAGGCTGAGCTACTTAACATCTTGTTTCTCTCAATTTTCAATATTAGGACAGGCTGTCCTCAGGACAAGTGCTCTTCTTAGCTGGTAGATGGGCACAGGGAGCAGAACAGCCCCCCCTGTAATCCAGGAGGAAGCAGTTGGTGACCTGCTGCACCACTCAGATGCTCACAGGTGTATGGGATTGGATAGGATCCATTCTAGAGGGATGAGGGAGCTGTGGATGAGCTCCCCAAGCTGCTCTCCATCATTTACCATCAGTGCTGGCTCAGCAGGGAGGTCCCAGAGCACTGGAGGTGCCAATGTGAGCCCATCCCCAAGAAGGGCTGGAAGGAGGATGTGGGGAACTCCAGGCCTGTCAGCCTGACCTGGGTGCCTGGCAAGGTTATGGAACAGATCACCTTGAGTGCCATACCAGGGCACCCACAGGATGGCTGAGGGATCAGAGCCAGCCAGCGTGGATTTCAATGTTTGCACTGATGATCTGCATCAGGGGAATGAGTCCAGCATCAGCAAATTTGCAGATGACACCAAGCTGGGTGTGAGTGTGGGTCTGCTGGAGGGTAGGAGGGCTCTGCCCAGGACCCTGGACAGGCTGGATCCAGGGCCCAAATCCAGCAAGGTGAGGTTTAACAAGTCCACGTGCCAGGTCCTGCACTTTGGCCACAACAACCCCTGCAGTGCTGCAGGCTGGGGACAGAGTGGCTGGACAGCAGCCAGGCAGAAAGGGACGTGCAGTGACTGATGGACAGCAGGCAGGACAGGAGCCAGCAGTGTTCCCAGGTGGGCAAGAAGGCCAATGGCTCCTGGCCTGGATCAGGAATGGTGTGGCCAGCAGGAGCAGGGCAGTGATTCTTTCCCTGTGCTCAGCATTGCTCGGGCAGCACCTCGAGTGCTGTTAGCAGTTCTGAGCCTCCAATTTAGGAAGGACATGGAGGGGCTGGAGTGTGTCCAGAGAAGGGCAACAAGGCTGGGGAAGGGTCTGGAGCACAAGAGCTTTGAGGGGTGGCTGAGGGAGATGAGGTTGTTTATCCTGGAGAAGAGCAGGCTCAGAGAAGACAACGCAGTGTCAGGGCACAGGTTGGACTTGATGATCTCCATGGCCTGTTTCACCCTTGGTGATTCTGGGATTCTCTGAAAGCATCCTTGGAGCAGTTGCAGGAGGAACCCTGGGCCTCCTCTTCAGAAGCTTCAGCAGCCCAGGTCCCTCAGCTTCTCCTGCCAGCCCCAAAGCCCATCCTGTCAGTCCTGCAGAGCCTCTGCAGCTCCTCCTCCCTGCCCAAAACAGGGAGCCCTAGAGCCAGACACAGCAGCCCAGATGTGCCCCCCTGGCCTGGGGTGCCTCTGGCAAGGGAGCAGCACCAGGCACTGCAGGAGCCTGCAGACAATTCCTGCAGCACTTGCAGGATGATCCTGCTCCCTCACGGATGTTCCCATGGTTCCAAGTCAGGAACTGCAATGAGGAGTGGGGCCAGAGAGGAAAGGGCAAATAGGAATGGGCTGTTTGCAGGGGAAGGAACAGGGCTGGGCAAGAGGAAAAAATATGGACAAGGGAGAGTAAAGAAAGCAAAGGTGAAGCCAAGGAAATGCTCAGGGCAGTTTGGGGGTGGCTGCCAGGCAGCCCTAGCTCTGAGCAACAGCATCTGCAGTGGAACAGGAAACTCCCAGCTGATGGGAACAAACTTTCTGGCTGACTGCAGAGGCCAGGAAAAAGCTGAGTGGTTTCCCTGGTGTCCCCCAGCCCTTGCTGGCCCCAGGGGCTGATGGCATTTGTGCTCCCTCAGGTTCATGTCCCCACACCAACAGCATGGGGGTGCTCCCCCTGCTCTGTGCAATGCAAACAGGGGCTTCTGAGCCAGTGCTGCCGTGTCTGTGCCTGCAAGGATGGGGCACCTGTGTGAGCTGGGGGAGAGGCCAAGGCTGCAGAGGAGGGATGTTGTTGGCATCTCCATGAGGATGCTCTGGGACGCTGCCCTGGGCTGTCCAGTGCACTGGGGATGGATCAGCCCCTGCTCTGCTGCTCCTTCCCATCTCCCCCAGGGCCCTTGCAGAGCCCCAGCCATGCTGTTTGCCCCCAGCCTGCCCACGGCCAGCCTGGGGCTGCTCACGGGGCTTTTCTGTGGTGAGCATTGGCCTGGGTGTGTTTTTGAGAGAGCCTGGGCAAGGAGCCTGGAGCCCCCAGGCCCTGGCCTGAGGCGTCAGCGCTGCCCCAGCAGTGCCCATGGCCTGTCCCTGCTGCAGCCCCGGCACTGCCACCCCCAGGGCTGTGCCCGGCCCTGAGAGCACTCAGGCCCTGCAGCAACACCAGGGCCACCAGGGCAGCGGGGCAGGGCTACGGCAGCAGCACTGGCAACACGAAGTGCTGCTGCTGCTGCTGGGCACAGCTGCTGGGCCAGCACTGATCTGCCCCCAGCTCTGCACACAGACATTGCTGCTGCAGCTCCAGAGAAGGCAACAAAAGGGGATCTGTGGTGAAAACTTTCCGGGAGATCTTTTACTTTGCTTAAACCCTCAAGAGCACAGCTCCTCATCGACACAGTCTGGGGCTACTGCAAATTTTGAGGGAAACAAAATGAGAAATGGTACGAACAATGACATTTCTTTGTGGACATTCCTAAAAATGTAAAACAAAGTAAAAGAACCTCCAAAAAAATCCCAACAAGATGTATCAAACATGACTTTTATTACAAGTGATTTCCAGAATTTTTCCAGCAGTTCAGCATGTCTGAAATCGTCCATTCATCAGTCTCCTCACTGCAGCCTTGAGCTCCTGGTTCCTCAGGCTGTAGATGAGGGGGTTCAGGGCTGGAGGCACGACCGAGTACAGAACTGACAGAGCCAGATCCAGGGATGGGGAGGAGATGGAGGTGGGCTTCAGGTGAGCAAACATGATAGTGCTGAGGAACAGGGAGACCACAGCCAGGTGAGGAAGGCATGTGGAAAAGGCTTTGTGCTGTCCCTGCTCAGACGGGATCCTTAGCAGAACCCTGAAGATCTGCACATAGGAGAAAACAATGAACACAAAACAACCAAAAGCCAAACCAGCACTAACAGCAAGGAGCCCAGTTTCCCTGAGTTTGAGGTCTGAGCAGGAGAGTTTGAGGATCTGTGGGATTTCACAGAAGAACTGGCCCAGGGCATTGCCATGGCACAAGGGCAGGGAAAATGTATTGGCTGTGTGCAGCAGAGCATTGAGAAAGGCACTGGCCCAGGCAGCTGCTGCCATGTGGGCACAAGCTCTGCTGCCCAGGAGGATCCCGTAGTGCAGGGGTTTGCAGATGGACACGTAGCGGTCATAGCACATGACGGTCAGGAGGGAAACTTCTGCTGAAATGAAAAAGGCAAACAGAAATACCTGAACAGCACATCCTGAGTAGGAGATGTCCCTGGTGTCCCAGAGGGAATTGTGCATGGCTTTGGGGACAGTGGTGCCGATGGAGCCCAGGTCGCTGAGGGCCAGGTTGAGCAGGAAGAAGAACATGGGCGTGTGCAGGTGGTGGCCGCAGGCTACGGCGCTGATGATGAGGCCGTTGGCCAGGAGGGCAGCCAGGGAGATGCCCAGCAAGAGGCAGAAGTGCAGGAGCTGCAGCTGCCGCGTGTCTGCCAATGGCAGCAGGAGGAAGTGCCTGATGGAGCTGCTGTTGGACATTTCTTCACTCTGGCCATAGTGGACTGTTTAAAGAAGGCATTGACAAGCTCTTTGACTCAATCAAATAGAGTTATTTTAGGAATTCCCTCAAAACTATTTCTCTACCTGTGGGGGAACTTCACTTAACTTTTTCATTTTTGAGCTTGGGTTTGTGCTGCTGAGTTCCTGCCTCATCTTCAGGATTGCTCTCAGCCTGAACCGCGGGGAAGCCCAGCGGGAAAACAGGGCTCCCTGTACCACAGTGCAGTCAGACCTGCTGGTACCCACACAGATGCCCTTTGCCCATTACACCTCCCTCTAGTTCAGGGTGATCGAATATAAAACGTGCTTGAAAAAAAAAGTAGAGTTTTTAAAGACTCCAGTTTCAAGGTCATTATCTCTAAGCCCTTCTCTCTTCCCCTATACAGCAGGACAGGATGGGAAACCAAGGGTTGGTCTGGCTCTCTGCTGCCTGGAGTTGTGCCTACTGGGAGCTGTTTCTCTCTGTCTAAGCCTTGTCCCTGCCAGTGCTGCCAGAGCCCAGCCCAGCCCTGGGGGCTCAGCTCTGCTCTGCAGACCCCTCCCAGCACAGGGCACTGCCCAGGGGCATCTCCCTGGCACGGGGGCCTCTAAGGGCAGGCCAGACAAACAGAGATGCTGCAAGCCAAGGTGCTGCTGCTGCTATCTGTAGGGAGAGGAGGCTGAGGAGGCACTTTCTGAGGGAGATATGGCACCCATCTGCTGACGCCCAGGGTGGAAGTGCAGGAGTCTCAGTGACACAGGCAAAGCTGACAGTCCCTTTCCCTTCCCTTTAGGAGAAAGCTGAGAGAAGCCCTGGCCATGCAGCATCATCTACACAACAGGAGGAATCTGCCCTGATGGGGGTGGCTCCTTCTACCTCCAACTTCTCCCCTGCAGCGTTCATGGGGAGCTGCCAGGCAGGCTGAGAGATGCCCCTGGCAGGTGGCACATGCCCTGGGATGGCCAAGAGCCCTGAGGGCTGCAGGAGCTGCTCTGCAGGACAGCCCTGGGCAGCCCTGGCTGCAGCCCCAGCTTCAGCCCCTGAGCCATCCCTGGCAGCAGGAGCCATCCTGCCCTGTCCCTCTGATGGTGCCCAGGGCATCCCCGCTCTGCAGCACATCCTCCTCCTCCTGTGCCACAGAGAAACTGGGGGAGTCCTCCTGACACATCCCCCAGGCTGTGGGGTGTGCTGGCTTCAGGAGATCCCTCCAGGAGCACAGGGGACATTGTCCTGCACCCACACACTCACCATGCACAGGGCTGTGAAGATCTTTCCCCAGGTGAAGTCTCAGCTCAATGTCTTCCCAATCCTGATTGCCTTCAGCCTGTCTCTGCCTGGCTCCTGTCCCCTCAGTGCCTGCAGGCAGAGCCCTCAACCCTGCTGGGCTGGGAGAGGAGCTGGCCCTTGGAAGAGCTCTTCCTTTAAAGCACAGACACACACAAGGACTTTAATGAGCCCCTCAGGGGTTTGGTGTTGTTTACATCAGACTCAGTCCCTGAGAGAGCGTTTTAAATAACTTTTCAAGAACTCAAAGTTAAATTGAAATTCGAAAGTTTCTAAAAGTTTAATAAGTCTCTCTGAGAAAGTGTCCCCAGGTTCCAGTTTGAGCAGAACACTGGAGACAGTGATGACAGCTGGGGACAAGCAAGGCAAAGGTGTCTCCAGTGCTGAGCAAAGCTGGATGTGTTTGAGGAATGCAAAGGGCCAAGGCCTGAGCCCCAGCCCCTGGCCAGGCAGATCCTGTCCCTCCCTCCTTGCTCAGGGCTCTTCCCAGGATGGGCACTGGCATATAGGGATGTGCGATGGCAAGGGCAGGAGCATGGGGCGGCCCCTGTCAGGCTGCTGAGCAGGGACAAGGAGGCAATGAGGCCCCAGGCCTGCAAGGGTCACTTGTCTCCTGCTCCTGCCTCGGTGCTTTCCTTTTTATGGAAAAGAATCCTCCCTCCTTCCCAGGCACCCATTGTGGGGAAACAGGACTCCCATACTACTAACCAGTATGGTTAAGCAGAAGCCATTTATTGTTTACATAATGCACTTATTGATTAATTCTAACCCTACTGCATACACTGATCACGCTCTTCTTCATTGGTGCCTCTCTCTTGTCCTTGTGTTCTGCACACACTTCTCAGAGTATGTGACTGGTTACAGTTCAGGTGGTTCACAGCCCTCTGTTATTGAGTTCTTGCGGTGCTGGTATTTTGTTTCTCAGCCTTTCCTTTCTTCATTTAGCACAGTTTATGTCTTAGTAACCTTGATGAATTCCAGAGGGCTCTGATAAGAACGACTACAAGCAATATGGCTGGTGCACAATGTGGCCCAAGTTGTTCAGATACATTGCTACAATTCCCCCTTCTTCTTCTTGCACCAGCCAAACCCTTTTCACTGTATTTTCTACCAAGCGGGTCACCAATTTCACTATGCGTGGAATAGCACAAAGCAATATAAAAATAACTACTAGTAATAACAAAGCTCCCTTTAAGATATCTTTCAATCATCCAGTTATTCCCCATTTCTCAAACCATTCATCCAAGCCCCAATCATTCATAGTCAATTTCTTCATGTTGTCTTCTAGTTGTTTGAGTTTCCTGTGAATGGAAGAGAGGTTCATAAAACACATTCCTTCATAATTCTCACACCTGTGCCCATGTGCTAACAGCAAAAAATCTATAGCAGCTCTATTTTGCAGTGTGCCATGTCTAATATTATCTAAATCAGTGAGCATTTGATTTAAAATAGCTGAACTTGTTTCCACTGCGGGAATCCACAAAATCAGAGGATTTTGTGAAAGCTGCAAAAGGCGGGCCTCAGAGACAGCAGAACTGTGATTAGAGCTAAGCAGTAGCCATGAGATAGATCAGCAGAAAAATTTTTTAAAAAGTAGAAAAGCAAGGACAAATAGAACAATTGTCTGCTGTCAAAGGAAGGGGACCAGGACACCAGTTGGTTCATCACAGGCCCTCAGGTCCGGTCCGGTCCCGGTCCCTCAGGTCCTTCAGGTCCAGTTTATTGAAGAAAGTATCAAACACTTATACAGCAAATAATAAGCTTATGAATATTCTGTAAGCCAAGCAATCTATTGGTTAAACTATATCATCAACTCTTCCTCATTCCTTAGGGGTTACATCTCTCTTTTCTCATGTCTCTTTCACTGTTTGTTATCCTACTACAGCTAGGCCCAAGGACACTGCTATCTGTGCAGGTGCAGTACTTGGAATTAGCCACGGTTTTGTACTTTTCCAGTCCTCAGCCAGCCAAACTCCCAACACTTCCCCTGTTTTTATTTTTTTAAAAAAAGTTCTATGGGCTAATTGTGTCACACTCTTTGTAACACAAGAATAGGCAATTCTAACAACTAAACAATATTCTCAGCTAGTAAGGTTTCTCTCTTACAAGGGATCTAAGCTAGGGAAACAAACCAAAAAGGCTATCACTAATTACAGGATATGCTATACAACAGATACAAAAAAGAATTCTATGTGTTACAAGGCTCAAACAAAAGTCAGGTGTGCTAATATAACCCACAAAAATAAGCTAAAGAAAGTTTGCTTTCTATTCTCAAACAGCAGATTCTGATTGTCTTTTTTAACTAGTTTCTCTAATGTTCACAACAACACTTTGCACACAAGTCATAAAATAAATGCTTATCATAAAAGCATAAATCTATCTAACATGACTTAAACTCAATAGTATTTAGACTTAAAATACTTAAAGTTTAAATATTTTAATTTAACAGAACTAAACATCACTAAACTTAATTTTAACAAAAATCAGCTGATTTTAAATTCTACATAACTTACACTTAATATAATTTTAATTTTAACAGAAAAATTTGGTCAACAAAAGTTTGCCTGCAATCATGGTAGAAAGCAAGTGATATCCCAAAATGAATACCAAATGCTGTATGTTTTTGTTAATCACATGCTTTTAAAAACCAAGCCTTTATTAACTAAAATTTGAAATTATTAATTATTTCAATTTTTTAATTTCATATTTTTATTATTATTTTATTTTATTATCATTATTTATTTTATTATTTATTATTATTTTATTATTTATTTTATGTTTTATTATTTTATTCATATTATTATTATGCTTTTTAAAGTGGCTGGTACCACTTTAAAAACCAAACATTTTCTTTGGATTCAGAGAAAGAAAACAATTCCTATTTAAAAACAATTATATAGCAGTTTTAAAAAATGCCTCTTTGAGGAAATACATCAACAGATGTTTTCCTTGTGCAAAATAGACATTTTTCAACTCAAATCTTTGAAACACATATACTATTTAGCGTTTGTGTTTATGCATTACCTTCTATATCAGTAATTTAATAAAACTTTTAATCCATACCAAAACTATTTTTCTTTATTTAAAATATGTACCACTCTTAATTTAGCTTTCAGGGCTTGAGCTAAAACCATGTCATCAAAAAACTCTGGGTTTCTCATTTTTTAATTATTTTTTTTAAGTTTTGGTTTTGTTTTTTTTTTTTTTTTTCATTGTGTGTGTTTACTTTTGACTCTATAAGTCTATTATAAGGGCTATATGAAATACAGTTTTTTCTAGGGAACAACAAAGCCACATTGCATACCCCTGGAATAAAACACTGTTTAAGGTATAGCTGTAAAAAAAAATTCTTTGAATTCAGGGTTTGTTTTTACATTTATCACATTTAAACAAAGCTTAAAAAATACAAAAAATACACTTATTATATTTCACTTTTATAACTATTTTAACCTGTTTTTAACATTTTTAAATTTTTCAAAATACAATTTTGAAGTTTAATGTTTTATTGACTAAGGTTTTTTGGGCTTCTGATGTCTAAAGTCTGTTAGGAAGAACAAAAGTCCTTTTTAACACTTAGGTAAGAAACGTCTTGATATCCTTTGGTGTTGCTTGTTTATTATCACTGGTCTCTTAATTGCAGTAGGAATCTTTCTTTTGTTGACAAGTCACATTTATTACGGCTGTCTAAAACTGAAGCTTTTGCCGGCTGTGGGGCAGAGGGAGAAGCGCTCCCGCTGGAACAAGCACTCCGGTCCCCGGCGCGTGTGTCGGAGGAGGCTGAGCCCCCCACGCTGGGCGCGGCGCGGCTCCCCCCGCTCTTGGCCTCCGCGGCTGCTCGGCGCGGCTTCCCCCGCGCTGGGTGCGGCGCAGCGCGGCTCCCGTCGCGCTCGGCTTCTGCGGCGGCTCCCGCGGCGCTGGGCTCGGCTTCCGCCCTCCCGCGGCTGTACTACCGCCACTGCGCCCATGCCGAGTTTGGAGTAGGATAGCCCGGCAGGCGTCCCAAGCCGCAGCTGCTGCTTTGCACTCAGAAATATGCTGAAGCAGTGTGTGGTGTATCACTTGCCATGGCTTGCTCGGTTTCTTTGCTGTTTTATCATCTTCTAACACTGCTTGCCACAGTATATCTCCAGATTTTCTCCGTTCTGAGAGTTCATAGACCGTATGAGGGTTAAGGAAAATTTCTTCAGCGTATCCATAGGCTAATAACAAATTTATCCCCTTTATCTCTCGCCATTTTAGATACGCGGCTAATAACTTATATGCTGCTTGCCTTTTCATACCTCTTTATTTTTCGTGAGCGCTCTTGCAGCTTTCCAGGCTTCCGGCAGCACGTGAATGGCTCAGGTCACCGATGTGAACCCCAAGGGTGCTTCAAAGGTCCGGCACCGTCTTGGCTGCAAACGAGACCCAGCTCCAACTTCCTTGACCGTGGCGTGTTCTCTCCCCCTTTTTCTTTTAGTCGAGACGAGAGGGGTCAGTGTTCAGGGTCACCATGTATCGAAGGAAGGGGACCAGGACACCAGTTGGTTCATCACAGGCCCTTCAGGTCTGGTCCGGTCCCGGTCCCTCAGGTCCTTCTGGTCCAGTTTATTGAAGAAAGTATCAAACACTTATACAGCAAATAATAAGCTTATGAATATTCTGTAAGCCAAGCAATCTATTGGTTAAACTATACCATCAACTCTTCCTCATTTCTTAGGGGTTACATCTCTCTTTTCTCATGTCTCTTTCACTGTTTGTTATCTTACCACAGCTAGGCCCCAAGGACACGCTATCTTGCAGGTGCAGGACTTGGAATTAGCCACCGTTTTGTACTTTTCCAGTCCTTAGCCAGCCAAACTCCCAACAGATTTCCTTCTCCAGATGCTCTCTGGTCATTCAAGTGCTTCTCAACTAACTGGTTTCATGCTTTGAACTTCAGGGGGTTGTCTAGTCCGTTCAAAGTTCAAATAAATAACACGTTAATCAACATCTTAATTGTGTTTATATCTATAAGAGAATTACATTTTCTTTTATCTTTGTCTAAATCTGTTCCTGTACAGAAATTCCTTGGGGATGGGGGACATGTCAGATGCTGCTGGGACATCCCAGAGAGTTGAGGGAAGAGCTGTGATGGTTATTAAACTGTTTAAATGTTCCACCTCTGTTTTTTGGCAAGAAACCTTTCTGTGCCCCTGAGTGTCATCAGGTCCTGAGCCCAAAGGACACAAACCTGATGAGTTGTGGTTCCCACTGCAGGGGCTGCACTTGGACCTTGGCTCTGCACAGGAGAGCTCTTCATCCCCTTTCTCTCTTTTCTCCCTCTGAGCATGGAGGGAGCTCCTGACTTCAGCGTGTGACTCAAGTGTGCAAAGTGCAAATCTGGGCAGAATCGAGGCAGGGAGGGTTTGAGGGGACCTTGGGATCTGTACTGGGCACAGAAGGTGTTTTCCATTGCTCTGAGACTGTCTGCTGTGGAAAGTGGATTTAATATCCAGCAGAGGAATGACTTTTGCATTTGATGGAGCTGTGCCTTCCCTTGGCTTTGTTGGCTGACAAGAAATGAACATCCCTCTGTGTCTCGGGCAGCTCCTTCTCCAAGGAAAGCAGGTGGGAGTTGGAGCCAAGGAGCTGAAAGCTGCAGGTGCAGCCTGGGCTGGAGGGAGCTCAGATTTGCACAAGGCTGCTCTGAGTGCCAGGGCTTGGATGGGGGAAATGGTGGGGTGGGGGTAGGGACAGAATCTGATTGATTGTCAGCCATGAAGGGTCTTGATTTTCATACCTATTCAAACTGCATGAGGAGATACTTGGATTCAGTGTCAATTGGAGACTACACATTTTGATTTATGAAGAGGAAAAAAAACCTAAACAGGGCCTAAAAAATATTTGCTCACTGTCTTTTTAAATATAATGCATTCAATTTGAACACACTACTGAAATCTGTCAAATTAACTGCAAAAGATTTGAACACTTAAATTATTCTCAGAGGCTTGACTTGTTAAGGTGTTCTGAATGTTAATGAGCCCTGGGACACTGAATTCCTGCACTGAAGAGCTGAAGGCTGAACAAGCCTCTGCAGCAGGAAAATTCAGCAGCAGCCTCCAAGGTGCTGAGGATGTCAGCAGCTCCCACTGAGGCCATCCCTGCCCAGAGACCGTGGGGTAATGGGCAGACAAGGAGAGCATCCCTGGGGCTGGGGCAGCACAACTCAGAGGCACCAGCGGCTCCAGCTGGGAAATGGAGTGTGGAATGTGGCTGGGAAAGCCCTGCCTGGGCTGGGCCAAGCAGGACAGACAAGCCCTGACCCCCATTCCCCAAACAACTCTCTCAATGAGATATTTTAAAAGAATTACAGATGTTTGTGTTCTCTGAATTGGACACACTGGAGAAATACCAAGAAGAGAATCTCAGGAGCTCAAAAGAACAAAACAGACTTTACTGGCAACTTTAGAAAATTAGAGAAACTTGGCAAATAGTTCAATATAGCATTCAATCAATCAAGAAAACATTTTGCATTAACTTGGCCCATTCAACTTGACAAAGTCTAAGCCTGTTTAATGGAATGTTAATCAAAATTTGCAAGAGCAGGGAATTAGAAGAAGACACAGAAAGAGAGAAAGAAATAAAAAAATTAGAGAAGCACACACACAGCTACTAAACCCTGGAGTTCAGCTGTGTTTAGAGGGAAATTCCAAGAGGAGGTAGGGTCAAAATGTCTGCTTGCCTTGTGGTCAGCCTTCTATACCCCTTGGTCTTCCTGGGCCCTTCCCCCAGGTGGGACTTGGGCTCATTTGGTCCCTCAGGAGCTGGGCTGGGGGCTGCAGAGGTGGCTGTGGAGCATTGCCTGTGCTGTGCCAGGGACTGGCAGCCACTGCTGGGCTGGAATAGAGGCTCTGGGAGGATTGGTGTTCCAGGGCAGGGCAAGGCTGGACCTGCCCCTTCCTCCCCCACACATGAAATGTTTTGAGCCAACAATCTCCTCCAGTCTGTCACAACTGGGAATGTTGGAGGTGGAACCCCAGTTCTGGCCAGGGGCACCTGGCTGAGAAGGACAGCTCTTTTCCATAGGAAGGAAAGCACAGACCCCAGTGTTTGGAAGGCAGGTGAGAGCCTCACTAGGCCAAGGCCAGTAAGACTTGCCAGTAATGGCAGATTTTGTCTGGGATCAGTATTTGGATATAGGGAATTTTTGAGGTGGAACCCCAATCTCAGCCATGGGCACCTGGAGAAGCAGGACAGTTCTTTCCCATAGGAAGGAAAGCATGGAGCCTTCCCAGGGGTTTTCGGGATAGAAGAGAGGTGATCCTTGTGAAGCCATTGCCAGCCAGACATGTCCTGGCAATATTCCTTTTGGAACAATCCCTGGATATAAGGAAGTTTGGAGGTAAAATCCCAATTCTGGCCATGGGTGCCTGGAGGAGAAGACGAGTTCTTTTCCATTGAAGGGAAAGTATGGAGCCCCAGTGTTTCAATAGCAGAAGAGGCCCTCAAAATGCCAAGGTCAGCTGGATCAGTCAGGTGGCCCCTGGGAGCCAAACCAGGCAGACCTGCTCCGTGTTCCCTTGGTATTTTGGGGCCTCACAGTGTCACAATGGTGCCTTGGATCCATGATGCCCCACAGTGCCATAAAGGTGACTTGTTTCTACGGTGTCCCACAGTGTCACAGTGGCCCCCATGTTCCAGAAGGCCCTGCAGTGTCACAATGGTCCCAAAGGTTCCATAAGCCTTGCGTGTCACAATGGTCTCCATGGTTCCCCAGGCCCCACAATGTTACATGACTTTTATATTCCATGTGCCCTGCAATGTCACAATGGACCTTTAGACCCTTGGGATTTGCTGTGTCACAAAAGTCTCCTTTGGCTCCACAGTGTCACAATGGACCGTTGATGACAGGAGTCCCCTCTGTGTCACCCTGAATCTTTGGTTCCATACTGCCCTGCAGTGTCACAATGAACCCTTGGAACCATGAGGTTGTGAAGTGCCTTATTGGTCTCTCCATGGTTCCATGAGGCCTTGCAATGTCACAATGGACCTTTGGCTCCGTGGGGTCTCACAGTGTCACAAAGGTCCTTTGGTTCCATGACACCCCAAAGCGTCACAATGGTCTCCATCATTCTATGAGGCCTCATGGTGTCACAAAGGACCCTTGGTTTGATGGGGCCTCTCAGTGTCACAATGATCCCTACATTCCATGGAGCCCCACAGCGTCAGTACTGTCCCCTTGGCTTAATGAGGCCCAGCAATGTCAGCGTGCTCTCCATGATTCCATGAGGCCCCACAGTGTCACACTGGTCCTTTGGTCTCACAGGACCCCACCGTGTCACAATGGTCCCTTGGTCTCACAATGCCCCACAGTGTCACAATGGTCCTTTGCTCCTACAGGGCCCACAGTGTCACAATGGTCCCTTGGTTCCATGGCCCTGTGCTGCTGCATTCCTCCCTCCCCTTCTCAGGCCGCCCTGCCAGCTGAGAAATGCTCCTTGGGCCTCGGCCTTAGCCAACACCCCTGGGCTCAGCTCCTCTGCAGCTCATCACAAACACTGTCTGCTCCAGGCACTTGCTGCTGCCCAACCAGCGCCTGGTTCCTTTAGCAGCAGCCCTGGGAACTGTTTTTGTTCTCTCAGTGGCACAACATCCCTGTTCTCACGCTGCCAAAGAAAGCTGTTGGTGCCAAGTGCAGCCAGGATGAGCCATTGCTGGGACTGAAGCCCCTCTCTTGGGGCCCTGCAAACAGCGCTCCAAAAGGACCCCTTGGAGCTCTCCTGGGCCAGCGACTCCCTCTGAGTGGGGCCTCTCCCAGCCGGGAACTCTCCCGTTTGCTGCACTCGGGGATCCCCAACAACAACGGAGCCTGGGCCGATCCCCCCACTCCTCCAGGCTCAATACTTTGCCCTTTGCTTGGGAGATGCCAAAGGATCCACAGTGATCATTGCCTGCCCTCAGGGGAATTGCTCACAGGTGCCTTGCACTGACTCTTGGTGTCTGTGTGCACACAGGCGTGCCTGTGCTGGGGAAATGTGTCAGAAATGCTGCTCTCTGAGGGGTTGGAGAGTCTTGGATAGCTGAGTCAGTCAGATATCCAGATATAAGTAAGTAATGTTAAGTCACGAGGTCTAAGCTAAGTTAAATACTGCTAGAGTATTTCTTTTGCTAAGCTGTTATGTTTAAGTTATTAGCTAAGTTAAATATTGTTAAGTGTTACTCTATTAAATTGCTAAGTCATGCGTTATAAGTTAGGTCCAATACTGTTAAGTGCCACTCTTTTGCTAAATTGTGAAGTTTAAGGCATCAGCTAAGGTTAAGGTATAAGTTAAGTACTGTTAAGTTTGAGCTCTTTTAAGCTTTAGGCCATATTCCTTTTATCCTTGCCCTCACTATCCTTGTGTCATACACACACACACACAGGGACAGTTCTCTGTTAATGTGTGATTTGACTGCCTGGATTTTCTTTGCTTTTGTTGTTGCTTTGTTTCCTTGGTGTGCCTGAAGTGTCCAGTCAGGAGCAGAGCAACTCTTGCCAAGGAACTCTGTGCTGCTGTCCCTAATATTAAATCTGGTTTTTGCTGATCCCTTGCTGGGGATTTTTTCAGTGCTCTCAGCCCCTTGTTTGTAACAGGGTGAAGGAGCCCTGGCCCAGGCTCTGGCCCTGGGGGACACGGGGACGCTGCCGGGGGGTCCCTGTCCCCCTGTGCCACCCCCAGGGCCCCGGCCCCCCGTCCCCGTGTCAGGCTCTGGGATCGGTCTCGTGGAACATCCTCTGGGGGAGGCTGCGGGGCCGGGGGCGGGGGGATCCGGGGGGACAGGAGACCCTGCTGTGCACGAGCAGGGTTGGACTGCTCTGGGGGGAGCTGTGAGGGGGGCCAGGGCAGAGTGACCTCCCCAGGGACCTCACACAGCCCCTGTGATGTCACACAGCCCCTGTGATGTCACACAGCCCCTCTGATATCACACAGCCTCCTGTGATGTCGCAGCCCACTCTGGGATATCACATCACACCCTTGTGATGTCTCAGAGCCAGCTCTGCGGTATCACTCTGTGATGTCATACAGCTGTGCTGTGATGTCACAGAAGATTCTGTGATGTCAAAAAGTCACCAAGTGATGTCATTGTCTGTTCTGTGGTGTCACAGATCTCTGTTGTCAAAAAATCCTGTCTGTAGTGTCATACTGGCATTCTGTACTGTCACAGCACACACTTTGACCTTACAGGCTTCTCTATGATGTCATACAGCCATGCCATGATGTCAAAGCCTTCTCTGTGATGTCACAGAATCGCCTCTATGATGGTGCAGCTGCTTGATGACCTCACACAACAAAGTCTGTGATGCCATAGCCCAATCTGTGACCTCACACAACCCACTCTGCGCTGTCACACAGCTCTTTGCTGACATCACAGCTGCTCTGCCACAGAGGTGCTGCAGTGACACAGCCCCCTCAGGGACATGCCACAGCCCCTGCCAGTGCTGAGCCCCTGTGAGCTCTGTCTGTGCCCTGCTGGTGTCCCTGAGGGGCCCTGGCAGTGCCCCAGCCCTTCTGGGCTGTGCACAGGAGCTGCTCCTGGCCAGAGCTGTCTCTCTGCAGCTCTGCTGCCCTTGCCAGGAGCTGCCTCTGGGCCAGGAGCCCGGCCCAGCTCAGCAGCACAGACACAGCACAGGGACTTTAATGAGCCTCTGGGGCTTTGCTGCTCTTTGCATCAGACTCAGTCCCTCAAAGTGTGCTCAGAAATTTCTGAGGAATTTTAAAAGTGATTGAAACACTGAAATTTCTCATAATATAATTAGATTCATCTGAGGGACAGGACTGAGAAAGTGTCCCCAGGTTCCAGGTAGAGGAGAACACAGGTGGCAGTGATGACAGATGGGGACAAGCAAGGGAAAGGTGTCTCTGATGCTGAGCACACCTGCGCCTCTGTCCTTGCAGGCTGTTGGCATCCCCCGGCTGCCCAACCTGTCTGGGCCATTCCTTTGCTGACAGCTCTGCCTCCTACCTGCCCCTGCCTGCCCACACAAAGCCTTGGGCTGCTCCAGGCTCCTTCTGGGGGACGTGCTGCACCACAGCCCTGCCCTGCCAGGGAAATTCCTTTCTCCTTGTGTCCAGTCTGGGCCTCCCCAGTTGCCCTTGGTGCTATTGGGTCTTCTTCAGGCTCCTTCCCATTATGAAAAAAAAGCTCCAGCCTCTCTGAAACCACCCTTCCATCCCTCCCAGGCTACTCCTATTCTACCCTCAGTCTGCACACCACTGAGCACAGAGCCCTCAGCCTCTTCCAGCTGGTTTTGTGATGAGACCGCCAAACCCCATCCTGGGAGATTTTTGTGTCTTCTCCAAGGTCTGTGAAAATGGAAAAAAGTGATCAAAGTTATTTTCTCCACAATCTTGCAATGACAGAAAAGCGGCCAATATCTTTAAACTGAATCAGGGTGGATTTATATATCTTAGAAGAAGGAAATATTTTACAAGTATGAGGGTGGCTTGTAACTGCAGCTGATTTTCCAGAGAAGTGGATTCCCCATCCTAGGAATTGTCCAAGAGCAGGAACTTTGTGCAACCTGACCCACTGAAACCCTCTCATTCCCAAGGACAGAATTCCTGTAGTGTGGGTTCTCTGATGTGCTGGGTGCCCTCACAACGCTTCTGGCCAGAATGTCTGCTGAGGGCAGCCAGGCTGCTGCAGGGGCAGTGGCCTCACAGCCATCACCATGGCAGCCCTGTCCCCTGGGCCTGGCTCTGCCCTTTCCTCTGCCCCTGCCTTGGCTCTGCTGGCATGAAGAGTTTTGTCATTAATATCTTGTCCCCAAAGTTCTGGGGCCAATGGCTTCCCAGCTGGGCTTCTGGAGCAGAAGTGGCTTTTCAGAGCCCAGCCAGGAATGAGCCCTGAGGCAGCAGCTCTGCAGTGGTGGCCACCAGGCCGGGCTGCCAAGGCAGGCTTCTGGCCATGGCCTGCAAGCAGCTGCTGCTGCCAAGGTGCCTTTGGTGCCTCAGGCTCTCCCTGGCACAGCTCCCAGCACGGCACTCTGCCCTTGTGCCCGAGCCCTTCCCTGTGCTGGGGCTGGCCTGGGGCTTTTCCTGCAGCGGGACCTGCCCTGCTGATGGCACAGGAAAGGCAGTTCCTGCTGGAGCAGGAGGCTCTGCCTGCAATGGGCTCCAACCACTCCAGCAAGGCCCTGTTTGCAAAGCCCCCAATGGGAAATTAAGGAGGGGTGTCACACTGCTTTTGGGGTGAATAATGCTGAAACCAGCCTGACTCCTCCATCCCAAAGTTCAGCATCCTCAGAGGGAGCTGAAGCTGTGGCAGAGCTGGAAAAATCCCCCAAGAAAGGAACAACCAAGTGACACCACTGAGAGCTTCTGCAGAGCTGCTGAGCTGGCCCAGCCTGGGCACATCTGACTGACAGAGCAGCACCTCAGACTGGAAAAGCCCCATCCCAAATATTAATGGCAGCATCTCCTTACATTTCCCTTTTTGGGTGGTGTGGAAATTCCTCCCTGCAGTGGGGACACCCCTCAAGGTCACTGCTCCAGCCTGAGTCGAAGGGATTTCCCACAGTCATTGGTCTGCAGGAGTAACATCAATCTCTGCATAATTAAAGATTTTGCTTTAATGCAGTTCCTTTGAAATAATTTCTTAGTGTTCTATATACTATATTATATATCTCTTACATCCTGGTTAAATATTTATGATTTAGGCAATTTTTTCTAATCATTACCATAATATTTCATACATATTTATATAAAAATATCTGGTTTGCCATCCCTAATCCTGTGGGACAAATTCTACAAAGATTTATTTCCAACTTTATAATTCTTTACACACAAACTCTGTAAAAGTCTGGAACTGGGATTGGAAACTGCTGCTCCAAGGCTACTCTCACAGAAGGCATTGAGAAAGCCTGGAGGTCCTTGGGGGTATCTGTGGGTTTGTGGGGGCTATTGGGACTCCTTTCTGCACCTTGTGACTCAAGAGGAGCTTCTCTAATAAACATTGCCTGAAGCTCGTACTGTGCCCATGACAGGAACCCCTGTGATTGTCTGGCACATCCCGGCTCTGTGCCAGCCTGGAGACTCCTGGGATGACACCGCGGAGCCCCCGTGAGTGCCTGTGACAGATCGGTGCCTTTGCAGCCCAAGGTGCCCTGGGATGTCACCATGGAATGGCTGTGACTGCCTCTGACCACAGGGCTCTTTACCATCCCCAGAAAGCCCTGGGAGGTCTCCATGGAGCCCCTGTCTGTGCCTGTGACATTCCAGCTCTGTAACAGCCTGGAGACTCTTGGAAAGTCCCCATGGAACCCCTCTGAGGGCCTGTGACAAATCTGATCCTTAGAAGGCAACCATCACCAGCCACCTGTTGTTCTGTTCAGTTTCCAAGGCAACCATCACCAGCCCCCTGTTGCTATGGGCAGTCCCTTGGCAGCTCCATGGAGACCCCATGGAAGAATATGAGGGTCTGTCCATGGCCCTGTCATTACATTTATTCCCACCTCAGGTCATTGCTTGGGGCAGGAAAGGGACTCTCTCTCTCCCTGAAGAGAAGGGTGAAATTTCCAGGCAGGGGAAATTGTGGCCAGGCAGACCCAGTGAATTGTGTTTAGTTTTCCCTGTAAATAGTTTTTCTTATCCCTTCTGTTATCAATATAATTTCTGTTCCATTTGTTCCTTATCTTGTTGCTGTTCCCAATAAATCGTTCCTATCCCAGCCCGGAATCTTTGCCTTTTGTGCTTTCCATGGGAGGCGGGAGGGCAGTGAGAGCAGCGTGGTTTTAGCAGGAGCAGGAAATTGGGGAATGCCATTCATGAACCCCAGCCTGTGGAAACTGAGCATCCCAGCTGGTGCCAGCCCTGGCGGCCATGGCAACAGCCTTGGGAGCGGGTCCCTGGCTGGGGCTGTGGGAACCTCTTCCCTCTGGTGCCCAGGGACAGGAGTGGAGGGAACGGCTGCAGCTGAGTCGAGGCAGGCTCAGGTTGGATGTCAGGAAAAGGTTTTTGCCCAGAGGCTGCTGGGGCCCTGCCCAGGCTCCCCAGGGAAGGGTCCCAGCTCCAGGGCTCTCTGAGCTGCAGCAGCGTTTGGACAGCGCTGCCAGGCCCAGGCTGGCATTGTTGGGGTGTCCTGTGCAGGGCCAGCAGTTGGACTGGAGGATCCTGCTGGGTCCCTCCCAGCTCAGCCCATTCTGTGGTTCTAGGATCCCATGAGCCTGGGGAGGGGGGGGGGGGCTGCAAATGGTTGCCATGGCAACGGGCTCTGGCTGCAGGCCTGAACTGGTGTCCATGGCAACCACGCCTGGCATGGGGTATCCATGGAGCTGCTGAGGGACTGAGCACAGCAACAGGGGGCTGGGGATGGTTGCCATGGAAACTGACCACAGCAACAGGGGCTGGTGATGGTTTCCTGCTAAGGATCAGATTTGTCACAGGCCCTCAGAGGGGTTCCATGGGGACTTTCCAAGAGTCTCCAGGCTGTTACAGAGCTGGAATGTCACAGGCAAGAGATAGGGGCCCCATGGAGACCTTCTAGGTGTTTCTGGGGATGGTAAAGAGCCCTGTGGTCAGAGGCAGTCACAGACATTCCATGATGACATCCCAGGGGACCTTGTGCTGCAAAGGCACCGATCAGTCACAGGCACTCACGGGGGCTCCACGGTGACATCCCAGGAGTCCCCAGGCTGCCAAAGAGCCAGGATGTCCCAGACAATCACAGGGGTTCCTGTCATGGGCACAGTGGGAGCTTCAGGCAAAAGCTTTATTTCTTGATTGGAGAAACTCCTGCTGAGACATGAGGTGGAGAAATGACACCCAACAGCCTCCATGGATCCTCAAACCTTTGCAGGACCCCTAGACTTCTAAAATTCCTTCGAAGAGAGGAGACTGGGAGTGGCTGGATCCAATCCCAGCCCCAGAATTTGTCAAAGGTGTAAAAGATTGAGCAGGTGGCATTCGACTAACAGAATTTGTTCTGCAGGATTCATGATAGAATACCAGATTAATTTATATAAGTATGTTTCTGGCTTATTCTGTTCATGATCAGATGGAAAGATCACTAGCACAGTTATTTACTCCACAGTTCAGGAGCTATAACAATTATTAGAATATAGTGCTCTAGGCAGCAATTTTGAAGTCAACAGGGCCTTGCTGGAGTTGTTGGAGCCCATTGCAGGCAGAGCCTCCTGCTCCAGCAGGAACTGCCTTTCCTGTGCCATGAGCAGGGCAGGTGCCACGGCAGGAAAAGCCCCAGGCCAGCCCCAGCACAGGGAAGAGCTCGGGCACAAGGGCAGAGTGCCGTGCTGGGAGCTGTGCCAGGGAGAGCCTGAGGCACCAAAGGCACCTTGGCAGCAGCAGCTGCTTGCAGGCCATGGCCAGAAGCCTGCCTTGGCAGCCCGGCCTGGTGGCCACCACTGCAGAGCTGCTGCCCCAGGGCTCATTCCTGGCTGGGCTCTGAAAAGCCACTTCTGCTCCAGGAGCCTGACTGGGAAGCCATTGGCCCCAGAACTTTGGGGACAAGATATTAATGACAAAACTCTTCATGCCAGCAGAGCCAAGGCAGGGGCAGAGGAAAGGGCAGAGCCAGGCCCAGGGGACACGGCTGCCATGGTGATGGCTGTGAGGCCACTGCCCCTGCAGCAGCCTGGCTGCCCTCAGCAGACATTCTGGCCAGAAGCGTTGTGAGGGCACCCAGCACATCAGAGAACCCACACTACAGGAATTCTGTCCCTGGGGATGAGAGAGTTTCACTGGGTCAGGTTCGACAAATTGTCCTGCTCTTGGACAATTCCTGGGATGGGGAATCCACTTCTCTGGAAAACCCTTGCCATTTTTTGCCACTTTCATAATTGTAAAACATTTACTTCTCCTAACAAATGTAAATCCACCCTCATTATATTTACAAATATTGACACTTCTTCTGTCGTAGCAGGATTTGGGAGAAAATAACTTTGATCACTTTTTTCCATTTCACAACTCTTGGAGAGGACTCAAAAATCTCCTAGGATGGGGTTTGGAGGCCTCATCACATAAACAGCAGGTAGAGGCTGAGGGCTCTGTGGTCAGTTGTGTGGAGACAGGACAGAACAGGAATAGCCTGGGAGGGATGGAAGGGTGGTTTCAGAGAGGCTGGAGCTTTTCTTCTTTGTGTGAAACAGCCAGAGAAAGGAATAATGGCACCAAGGGCAGCTGGAGAGGCCCAGATGCAACATGAGGAGAGCGAAGTTTCTCTCCCAGGGCAGGGCTGTGGTGCAGCACGTCCCCCATAAGGAGCCTGAGCAGCCCAAGGATTTGTGTGGGCAAGCAGAGGCAGGCAGAGGCAGAGCTGTCAGCAAAGGAAGGGCCCAGCCACGTGGGGCAGCCGGGGGATGCCGACAGCCTGCAGGGACAGAGGCGCAGGGCAGGGACACCGTGGGACAGCCTGGGCTGCACAGGGATGGGCAGCAGCTGCAAGGCCGTGACTGAGCCAATCTGGGCAGCACTTTGGCCATGGCTGCTGGGCCTGGGCCTGAGGCCACGAGGGGACAAGTGACCCTTGCAGGCCTGGGGCCTCATTGCCTCCTTGTCCCTGCTCAGCAGCCTGGCAGGGGCCGCCCCATGCTCCTGCCCTTGGCATTGAACATCCCCACATGCCAGTGCCCATCCGGCAAGAGCCTGAGCAAGGAGGGAGGGACAGGATTGCCTGCCAGGGCTGGGGCTCAGGCCTTGGCCCTTTGCATTCCTCAAACACATCCAGCTTTGCTCAGCACAAGAGACACCTTTGCCTTGTTTGTCCCCAGCTGTCATCACTGCCTCCAGTGTTCTGCTCTAACTGGAACCTGGAGACACTTTCACAAGAGTTATGTCCCTCAGTGGGCCCCATTTAACTACAAGAAACTTCCATGTTTCAACTTAACTTCAAGTTATTGAGAAGTTCTTTGAGCCTACTCTGAGGGACAGAATCTGATGCAAAGAGCACCAAAGCCCCAGAGGCTCATTAAAGTCCCTGTGCTGTGTCTGTTCTGCTGAGCTGGGCCAGGCTCCTGGCCCAGAGGCAGCTCCTGGCAAGGGCAGCGCTGCAGAGAGACAGCTCTGGCCAGGAGCAGCTCCTGTGCACAGCCCAGCAGGGCTGGGGCACTGCCAGGGCCCCTCAGGGACACCAGTAGGGCACAGACAGAGCTCACAGGAGCTCAGCACTGGCAGGAGGGGCTGTGGGATGTCCCAGAGGGGGCTGCATTGTCACAGCAGCTCCTCTGTGGCTGTGTCATAGAGGCACAGAGCAGCTGGGATGTCAGCAAGGGGCTGTGTGACAGGCCAAAGTGGGGGCTGTGTGAGATCACAGATTGGGCTATGACATCACAGAGGTTGTTGTGTGAAGTCATTGAACAGCTACAGCATCATAGAGGGGATTCTGTGACATCACAGAATAGGCTGTGACCCCATTGTATGGCTGTATGATGCCATAGTGCAGGCTTTGATGTGAAAGTGTGTGCTGTGATACTGTAGAGTGGCAGTATGACATCCCAGAGAGGGCTTTGTGGCATCACAGAGTTGGCTGTGACATCGTAGAGTAGGGTGTGAGGCCACAGAGCAGATCCTGCCATTATAGAGGGTGTCTCTGTCATATCAGAGAGTGGGTTGTGACAACACTGGGTGGCTGTGTAATATCATAGAGCAGGCTGTGGCATCACAGAACAGACAGTGACATCACTGTGTGATTTTTTAATATCAGTCTTCTGTGACATCACAGAGCAGTTGTGTGACATCACAGGATGCAGTGTGACATCACAGGGGCTGTGTGAGGTCACTGGGGAGGTCACTCTGCCCCGGCCCCCCTCACAGCTCCCCCCAGAGCAGTCCAACCCTGCTCATGCACAGTGGGGTCCCCTGTGCCCCCAGGTCCCACCACCAGTGTCACAATGATCCCTACATTCCATGGAACCACACACATCTATTCCATGTGTGGAATGCCAGCTGTGTGGCTCCATGGAGTGTGACACTGAGAGGCCCCATCAAACCAAGGTCAGTTGTGACATCGCGGGGCCTCCTGGAACTGTGGAGACCATTGTGACACTTTGGGGTATCATGGAACCAACGGGCCGTTGGGACACTGTGACACCCCATGGAGCCAAAGGTCCATTGTGACATTGCAGGGCTCATGGAATAGAGGAATCAAGTGACATTGTGGGGCCTGTGGAACCATGGAGACCACTGTGACACTGCAAGGCCTCATGGAATCATTGGGACCATTGTGACACTGCTGGACCCCATGGAATGCAGTGCCTCTTGGTTCCAAGACCCTCAAGAACTGAGTTGTCTCTTTTGCTAGTGAAACACTGGGGCTCTGTGCTTTCCTTCCTATAGAAAAAGAACTCTCCTTCTCCTCCAAGCATCCATGCCCAAAACTGGGATTTCACCTCCAAATTTCTTTATATCCAGGAATTCTTCCAAAAGGAATATTGCCAGGACAAGTCTGGCCGGTAATGGTTTAACAAGGGTCACCTGTCATCTGTCGCTAAAACATTGGGGAAGGCTCCGTGCTTTCCCTCCTATGAAAAAGAACTGTCCTGCTTCTCCAAGTGGCCATGGCTGAGATTGGGCTTTCACCTCCAAAATTCCCTAAATGCAAAGACTGCTCCCAGACAAAATACGCCATTCCTGACAAGTCTGTCTGGCCTTGGCCTAGTGAGGCTCTCACCTGCCTTCCAAACACAGGGGCTCTCTGCTTTCCTTCCTATGGAAAAAAATTTTCCTTCTCATCCAGATGCCCATGGCCAGAATTGGGGTTTCACCTCCAGCATTGCCTGTTTTGAGAGACTGGAGGAGATTGTTGGCTGCAAAACATTTCATGTGTGGGGGAGGAAGGGGCAGGTCCAGCCTGTCCCTGCCCTGTGAGCTCAACCCTGCCCTGCCCTGGAACCCCAATTCCCCCAGAGCCTCTATCCCAGCCCAGCAGTGGCTGCCAGTCCCTGGCACAGCACAGGCAATGCTCCACAGCCACCTCTGCAGCCCCAGCCCAGCTCCTGAGGGACCAAATGAGCCCAAGTCTCACCTGGGGGAAGGGCCCAGAAAGTCCAAGGGGTTTTGAAGGCTGACCACATGGCAAGCACACATCTTGACCCTGCCTCCTCTTGGAATTTCCATCTGAACACTGCTGGAATCCAGGAGTAGGTAGTGGCATGTGTGTTACTCTGTATCTTCTTTTCTGTATTTCTCTCTTTCTGTGTCTTCTTCGCCTTCTTCTAATTACCTCACCTTGTAAATTTTGATTAATAATTAATTGAGCAGGCTTAGAGTTTGTGTAGTTGAATGGCCCAAGACAACGGTTTGAAAAGTGATTTTTGTTGATTGAATGTCCTATTAAAACTTTTGCCAAAGTTTCTCTGATTTTCTAAAGTTCCCAGTAAAATCTGTCATGTTGTTTTGAGCTCCTGAGAAACTCTTGTTTCTCCAGTGCTCCTAAATCAGAGGACACAAACAATTGTAATTCCTTTGAAATGTCTCCTTGAGAGAATTGTTTGGGGAATGGGAGTCAGGGCTTGTCTGTCCTGCTTGGTACAGCCCAGGCAGGGCTTTCCCAGCCACATTCCACACTCCATTGCCCAGCTGGAGCCATTGGTGCCTCTGAGTTTTGCTGCCCCAGCCCCAGGGACGCTCTCCTTGTCTGCCCATTCCCCCACGGTCTCTGGGCAGGGATGGCCTCAGTGGGGGCTGCTGACATCCTCAGCACCTTGGAGGCTGCTGCTGAATTTTCCTGCTGCAGAGGCTTGTTCAGCCTTCAGCTCTTCAGTGCAGGAATTCAGTGTCCCAGGGCTCATAAACATTCAGAACACCTTAACAAGCCAAGCCACTGGGAATATTTTGATTAAAGTTACAAAATATTTTGTAGTTAAGTAGCTCTCAGTAGTGTATTCAAAGTGAATACATGATATTTGAAAAGACAGCCAGAAAATGGTTTTTTTTAGGTCAAGTTTAGTTTAGTTTCCTGTTAATTTATTGATATGTGCAGTCTCCAATTGACACTGAATCCAAGAACCTCCTCATGCAGTTTGAGTAGATATGAAAATCAAGAGCCTTCATGGCTGACAATCAATCTGACTCTGTCCCTACCCCCACCCCACCATTTCCCCCATCCAAGCCCTGGCACTCAGAGCAGCCTTGTGCAAATCTGAGCTCCCTCCAGCCCAGGCTGCACCTGCAGCTTTCAGCTCCTTGGCTCCAACTCCCACCTGCTTTCCTTGGAGAAGGAGCTGCCTGAGACACAGAGGGATGCTCATTTCTTGACAGCCAACAAAGCCAAGGGAAGGCACAGCTCCATCAAATGCAAAAGTCATTCCTCTGCTGGATATTAAATCCACTTTCCACAGCAGACAGTCTCAGAGCAATGGAAAACACCTTCTGTGCCCAGTACAGATCCCAAGGTCCCCCCAAACCCTCCCTGTCCCAATTCTGCCCAGATTTGCTCTTTGCACACACGAGTCACAGGCTGAAGGCAGGAGCTCCCTCCATGGCCAGAGGGAGAAAAAGAGAGAAAGGGGACGAAGAGCTCTCCTGCGCAGAGCCAAGGTCCACGTGCAGCCCCTGCAGTGGGAACCACAACTCATCAGGTTTGTGTCCTTTGGGGTCATGGATTTGTGACACTCAGAGACACAGAAAGGTTTCTTGCCAACAAACACAAGTTGAACATTTGAACAGTTTAATAACCATCAGCTCTTCTCTCAGCTCACTGGGATCTCCCAGCAGCATGCGACATGTCCCATATCCCCCAGGGATTTCCATACAGGAACAGTTTTAGATAAGGACAAAAGAATAAAACAATTCTGTGGTAAATGTAAACATAATTGAGGTGATGATTATTTATATATTTATCTGAACTTCAGAAATATTGGTCAACTTCTTGCACCTCAAAGCATTAAACCAGTCAAATGAGAGGTTGTCATGGTTTGACACTGGCACAATGCCAGTGCCCCCATGAAAATACCCTCTCCCTGGTTTCTGCTGTGAGATGTGACCCGGAATAAGCCAAGCAGGCTCCAACTTTGAAATAAAGAAAACTTTATTAACTAAACTACAAGTAAAAAGAAACACACAGGGAAAATGAAAACCTTAAGAATACATTTCCTCCTCCCCCCACCAAATTTCCAATATGTTTATCCTTCAAATCACCGACTCTCGGCCCATCACGACCCTGTGGATAATCAATTCTCAATTCATCAAGAGGAGAGGAGTCCCTCTTGTGCCATAGTGACCTCTTCCTTTCATGTCCAGTGCTTTCACCACTGAACATGAACCAGAGATGCTTCTAGGGTCGTCTTTTAAGGATGTTTTGTCTCAATCCAAAAAGAGCGCAGTCTCAACTTAGGGACACCTGTCCCCCCCAAATTTCACCCCCTGGGGCCAAGGGGTACCAACACTGAACCCTCTTGTTTCTGAACCATTGCCTCCCCCTGGATGCAGTCTCTGTGTCACAAGGCACATGGTGCTGTCCATGGCGATACAAGAAGAGTCCAGCAAGCCATTCCATTATCACTTCCCACCTAAGATTCTTCTCTATTCTTCCAACATCTCTCACTGGCCCAGACCTTCATCACAATTGCCCATTTCCTTCTTCATCTTCCACTCTTTCTTCTAGAAAAGGTTAATATTCTGTGAAGTTTTCATTGTCCAAAAAGGGGTCAAAACTCTCACAAGCGGCCGGATGCCTGCTTGCTGCAAAACCCACCCCCTTCTCTGCAGGTCGGGCTGTGCCGCCAACACACGATATCAAATTTCAAGGTAACAGTCCCAGGCAGCAACACTCTCTCTCTCTGTCTCTCGGGAGGGGGCTGCCCAATACATCCCAGTGCATCTCTCTTCCATCCTTGGGCCAGGCCTACTTCCCATATCTGTCCAAGGCCTGGCCTACTTCACAGCTGCTTGGCTTTCCCCTTCCCCCGCCCAGCCGACCGCTGGGATGGGGGGAGAGATTCGAACTCTTTTCTGCTGGAAACCCAAGAGAGCTTCCCAGTGGAGTGCTCTGCTTTTTGACCCCTGTGTTCTCACAGGCATATCCAATGTCCTCAGTGGCCACACCAGGTGCCAATATTCAATTCTGGTCCAGCCTCTCTGAGCCCAGCCCAGCTCCCTGCAAGCTCTGCCAGCTGCCCTGAGCTCTGGGCAGCACCAAGGGCCTCTCCCCAGCCCGGCCCAGCCGGCTCTGGCCCCACAGCTCTGCTCAGGCCAGGCTGCTCTGGGCACTGCCCCACGGCCTCAGCCCCTGGAAAGGGCAGAGCAGCAGCTGCAGCTGCCACAGGACTCAGCCCCAGCCATGGGGGAAGGTGCTGGGCCAAGGCCAAAGGAGGCTCCCTGGCTGCCCTGCTCCCCTTGGGCTGAGGTGCTGAGAGCTCTGCAGCCCCTGCTGCCATCCCATCTGCCCAGGGCAGCACAAGAGCCCCGGCCTTGGGGTCCTCAAGAACTGCTCCTGCTCCAGGCCCAGGGCCCATGCCAAAGCTGGGGCAGCCACAAAGCTGTGCCCATTTCTGTTCATTGCTGCTCTGATGGGGATGGATCCTCAGCCACTTGGAGTTTGCTGCTGAATTTTAGTCCTCTAGAGGCCTCTTCTTTCTTGAGCTCTTCAGTCAGTTTAGGAATTTAGTGACAAAGGCTCATAAACAATAGCTCAAAATAGTCAAACAAGAAAAACCCTTGGGAATAATTTAAGTTTCAAATTCTTCTGTGTTGGGAATTTAGCTGCTAAGGACTGGAAAAGTACAAAACTGTGGCTAATTCCAAGTCCTGCACCTGTAAGAGAGCATGTCCTTGGGCCTAGCTGTAGTATAATAACAAACAGTGAAAGAGACATGAGAAAAGAGAGATGTAACCCCTGAGGAATGAGGATGAGTTAATGCTATAGTTTAACCAATAGATTGCTTGGCTTACAGAATATTCATAAGCTTATTATTTGCTGTATAAGTGTTTGATACTTTCTTCAATGGACGGGACCAGAAGGACCTGAGGGACCGGGACCGGACCGGACCTGAGGGGCCTGTGATGAACCAACTGGTGTCCTGGTCCCCTTCCTTTGACACTTTGACACTTTGACACTTCTGTGGTTAATTAGACAAATTTCAAAAGTGTATTTAAAGTGAATCTGCTATATTGGAAAAAAAAAAAACCAGAGGCAATTGTTTTGACAATTATTCTTTCCTGTTCATAGACTGCTATCAGCAATGTCCAATTGATATTGACCCCCAGTACTTTCTAATGCAGTCTGAACAGATATGAAGATCAAGACCCTTTATGGCTGACAATCAATAACACTTTGTCCCCACTCCCTCCCCACCATTTCCCTCATCCAACCCCTGGCCCTCCTATGGATCTGGAATGGTGTGGCCAGCAGGAGCAGGGCAGGGATTCTTCGCCTGTGCTCAACACTGGTTGGGCAGCAGCTCGAGTGCTGTGTCCAGTGCTAGGCCCTCGATTTAGGAAGGACATGGAGGGGCTGGAGCGTGTCCAGAGAAGGGCAACAAGGCTGGGGAGGGGTCTGGAGCACAAGTCCTGGAGGAGCAGCTGAGAGAGCTGGGGTTGTTTATCCTGGAGAAGAGGAGGCTCAGGAGAGACCTCATCACTCTCTACAACTCCCTGACAGGAGGGTGCAGCAAAGTGGGCGTCAGACTCTTTTCCCAGGGAACAGGGACAGGACAAGAGGACACAACCTTCAGCTGCACAAGGGGACGTTCAGGCTGGACATTAGGAAATATTCTCCTCACGAAGGGTGATTGGGCATTGGAATGGGCTGTCCAGAGAGATGTGTGAGTCACCAACCCTGGAAGTGTTTAAGGAAAGACTGGATGTGGCACTCAGTGCCATGGTCTGGGTGACAAGGTGGTGTTGGGTCCCAGGTTGGACTTGATGCTCTCCAAGGTCTTTTCCAGCCTGGTTGATTCTCTGATGATTGCGACAGTGCAGGGGCCTGGGGAAGCAAGGGACCATTGTGACACTGCAGGGCCTGGTGGCACTAAGAGGACCATGGTGACAATGTGTACGACATGGCAGCCCAGAGCCAAGGGGCCATTGTGACACTGTGGGTCTGAATGGAAGCAAGGAGTCCATTGTGACACTGCAGGGCCTGGTGGCACTAAGGGGACAATGGTGACACTGTGTATGACATGGCAGCACAGAGCCAAGGGGCCATTGTGACACTGTGGGGCTGAATGGAAGCAAGGAGTCCATTGTGACAGTCTGGGTCCTGCTGGAACCACAGAGGCCACTGTGACTCTGCAGGGCCTTGTGGAACCAAGGGGCCACTGAGCCGCTGCAGAACCAAGGAGACCCTTGGGAGAGGCTGAGGATAATGGAATCAAGGGGCCATTGCTCCATTACAAGGACTCTGGGAACTGAGGGAACAACTGAGACACTGTGGTCCCCCGTAGAACCAAGGGTTCCTGGTGACACTGCAGGATCTTGTGTCACCAGGGCTCCATTGTGACACTGCAGCACCAAGAAATTCATTTTGGCACTCTGAGGCCTCATGGAGCCAAGAGGCCACTGGGACCCTGCAGAGCCTTGTGGAAACATGCAGAGCATTGTGACAGAGCAGGACCTGGTGTCATGATGAGTCCATTGTGACACTGCAGGGCCCCATGAAACCAAGGGGATAGTGCTGCTCCTCAGGGACTCCTGGAATGAAGGAAACATGTTGGACACCGTGGTGGCCCTTGGGACCAAGAGGCCATTGTGACACAGTAGAACAAAGGAGAACATTGCTGCACTGCCAGACCTCATGGAACCAAGGATGGATTTTGACACTGCAGGGCCTAGGGATCCAAGGGTCTTTGTCAAACTGAGGGTTCCCAAGGAACCAAAGGGACATTGTGACAGTGGGAGGCCTCATGGAATCATGGAGACCATTAGGACACTTTGGGGCCTCATGGAACACTGCTGACACCAAGTTGGCTTGGAGTGTTGATCTACTGGATGGTAGGAGAGCCCTGCACAGGGACCTGGACAGGCTGGATCCAGAAGCCAAATCCAAAAAGTGATGTTTAACAAGTCCAAGTGCTGGGTCCCTCACTTTGGGCAGCCCCTTGCTGTGCCAAACAACCCCTGCAGCACTACAGGCTGGGGACAGGGTGGCTGGACAGTCACATGGACAACTTTGGGCTGTTTACGGGGGTTTTCTGTGCTGAGCATTGGCCTGGGCGTGTTCTTGAGAGAGCCTGGGCAAGGAGCCTGGAGCCCCCAGGGCCTGGCCTGAGGTGTCAGCGCTGCCCCAGCAGTGCCCATGGCCTGTCCCTGCTGCAGCCCTGGCGCTGCCACCCCATGGACTGTGCCCGGCCCCGAGAGCACTCAGGCCCTGCAGCAACATCAGGGCCACCAGGGTAGCGGGGCAGGGCCACAGCAACAGCACTGGCAACACCAAGTGCTGCTACTGGGCACAGCTACTGGGCCAGCACTGATCTGCCCCCAGCTCTGCACACAGACATTGCTGCTGCAGCTCCAGAGAAGGCAACCAAAGGGCATCTCTGCAGAAAACTCTGCTGGGAGATCCTTTAGTTCCTTTAAAGCCACCAAGAGCACTGCTCCCCATTGAAACAGGCTGTGGGCACAGGGAAGGTGGAGAGAAACACAATGAGAAATGCCACAAACAATGACATTTATTTGTAGATGAAAAAACTAAAACAAAGAAAAAGAACTTCCAAAATGAAACCAACAAGAAGTATCCAAGATGAATTTTATTACATGTAATTTGCAGAAATTTGCCATCAGTTTATTGTTTCTGAAAGCATCCAGTCATCAGTCTCTTCACTGCAGCCTTGAGCTCCTGGTTCCTCAGGCTGTAGATGAGGGGGTTCAGGGCTGGAGGCACCACCGAGTACAGAACTGACACTGACATATTAAGTGATGGGGAGGAGATGGAGGGGGGCTTCAGGTGAGCAAATGTTCCAGTGCTGAGGAACAGGGAGACCACGACCAGGTGAGGGAGGCAGGTGGAAAAGGCTTTGTGCCGTCCCTGCTCAGAGGGGATCCTCAGCACAGCCCTGAAGATCTGTACATAGGAGAAAACAATGAACACAAAACAGCCAAATGATAAACAAAGGCTAACTACAATGAGCCCAAGTTTCCTGATGTTTGAGTGGGAGCAGGAGAGCTTGATGATCTGGGGGATTTCACAGAAGAACTGGCCCAGGGCATTGCCATGGCACAGGGGCAGGGTAAATGTATTGGCTGTGTGCAGCAGAGCATTGAGAAAGCCACTGGCCCAGGCAGCTGCTGCCATGTGGGCACAAACTCTGCTGCCCAGGAGGGTCCCGTAGTGCAGGGGTTTGCAGATGGACACATAGCGGTCATAGCACATGATAGTAAGGAGGGAAAGCTCTGCTGAGATGAAGAACAGAAAGAAAAACAGCTGTGCAGCACATCCTGAGTAGGAGATGTCCCTGGTGTCCCAGAGGGAATTGTGCATGGCTTTGGGGACAGTGGTGCAGATGGAGCCCAGGTCGCTGAGGGCCAGGTTGAGCAGGAAGAAGAACATGGGCGTGTGCAGGTGGTGGCCGCAGGCTACGGCACTGATGATGAGGCCGTTGCCCAGGAGGGCAGCCAGGGAGATGCCCAGCAAGAGGCAGAAGTGCAGGAGCTGCAGCTGCCGCGTGTCTGCCAATGCCAGCAGGAGGAAGTGCGTGATGGAGCTGCTGTTGGACATTTGCTGTGCCTTGCCATGGGGACCTGTTCATGGAGAAAGGACAGGGACAAGTCAGCAGACACTGCTTTGAGCCAAACCTGAGCCATTACTTGCAGACTGTCGCACTTGGACACACCTAGCCTTGTTCTTGCTCTGGTACAACCTTCACCCAGGTCCCTACCTGAGCTCCAGTTGTCCGGGCTGAGTGTGCAGGAGCAGCCAGGCCTGTGCCTGGAGGCTCCCGAGGAGCCATCTCTGCCCCATTGCCCTGGGCTTGTGGCCATGGGGCAGAGGGATGAGGATGGATATTCAGGATTTTTCAGGGGAATCACTCCTATGCGGACAGGCTTGGTAGAGTCTGCACTCCCATTTCTAAAGGAAATAGATGGCAGGAGTTGGTTTTAGGAATTGTTTTCCTACCCACACATCATTCCTGGCTCTCTGAGGACAGAAAACCCCAGCATTCTTGCTGCACTCAGAGTTTGCCACTGAGAGATGGGAGAGCCAAAGGATTACCTGTGGCTCAGGGAAGTTGAGGGGTTCCATGGGCTTGTTCCCAGCTGCCCTGGTGTTGCACCTTTGGCTGCAATGAGAGCACAATCACACTCCTGGGTCACCCTGGGATAAACCAGACCCTGCCCAGAGCAGAGGAATCCCTGCATGTCTCATCCTCTCTAAAGGTCTCTGGGCAAGGTCTCAGCACCCCCTTGTGCCAAGGACACTCACGGCTCCCTTGGCAAACCCAGCAGCATTTCCTCAGCTGTGGCAGCTCTGCCCTTCCCCGTGGGACATTCAGGGAACTCCCAGAGGCTCTGGCACAGATTTGCACCCAGGAGGGCAGCTCAGAGCTGGGAAGGGCACAGCAAGGAGATCCCTGGCTGTGCCCATGATGGGATCTCAGGGAGGGGGCTCAGCTCCCCTTTCCCACGGACTGCTTTGTCCACAGCCCCACAGGTTCCAGGGAAGCTTGGACACCGCATTCCCATGGACAGCTCTTCCTGGCAGGAATGCCAAGGGCAGTGCCTGACTCAGCTGCTGCAGATGCCAGAGCCTCCCTGAGAGCAGCAGATAACAGTGACAATATCAGGGCAGTGCAGAAACAAGAGAAGATGTTGTGGTGCTGTGTCTGAGAGGGCAGGGCAGAGACAGCCGGGCACTCAGGACAGTGTTCCTGTGCCCAGCTGTGCCTGGCACCTCCCACACACCAACAGTGCCCTCATCCTGCCCCCAGCACTGCTCCCTTCAGCCCCCTCTCCTTCCCTGAGCATCTCCCTGGGCCTGGACATTCCCTCCTGAGAGGAGCCTTGTCCCTGCCTGTGCTCACAGAGCCCATCCCAGCCTGTGTGCCCTGGCCGGGGCCCTACAGAAACCTGCCTGTGTGCAGGGCCCTGGCTGGGGCAGGCTCTGTGTGCAGCTGGGCAGGGGCAGCTCAGGAGAGCCCTGCTGGGCCCTGCAAAGGTGATGCTGCTGCTGCCCAGGGCTGAGGAGTGGCTGAGGGCCTTTGGGGGGCTCCCAGCAGAGAGACTGACCACCCAAAATTACAGTTCTGGAGTCTCTGTAAATGTTCAAACATTCCTTTGATGATCCTGTGTGTCCCTTTCAACTCAGAATGTCCTGGGATTCTGGGATTACAATTCCTGTTCTTCTTCTCTTATCCCCTTGTTTTTTATAATCAAAAGAGAAAAAAAAAAAAAAAAAACCCTTGCAACAGTGTTAGAAGAGTAAAGTAAAAACCAGACATTTATTGGATGCTTCCAGGTGTCCCACTGGGGATGGGGCACACCCGGGCCCTTATTTACACAATTATTAATGTTGATTAATAAAGAAAATTTAACAGGAACATCCAATAGGAGATTCACTTACCCCAGTTACATACCCCTGGCTCAATCCATTGGAGTAAGTCCAAGGCTTCTTTGCCTTCAATTTTTGTTATGACTGCTCACATTCTGGTCAAAAAACATAATGTTCTTGTTGGTCCTGTTCCTGATAATAAGACTTTACAGGATACTATATGTATTGCATACTATATGTATTTCAGGAATGCATTTAGACAATCAGCTTATTTTTCTAAAATCAAAGAAAAAACTTAGGGAAAATAATAGAGTTAATAGAGGATTATAGTTATAGAAGTATATAATAGTAATAGAGTTCATTAAGAGTTTAATAGACTTAAATAAGGATTATGGATTTATAACTATGTAATAGTAATTTATAGAGCAACAAATATATGAAAAATGTATAAAATGAAAAAATCTTTTTGTCATCACCCCAACGTTCCCATCCTTCTCCAAGCAGGAAATTGAAAACATTCTCAGAAAAGCTCCTGATCTTTACATCAATCCCAGGCTTACCTTCTTTGGGAAGTGCCCTCTGGGGATGTACCCAGGCTGGTCTGGAGCTGGGAGTAGCCCTGCCCCACCAGCCCCCCTCAGCAGCATCCCCTGCCCTGCTCAGGGTGGCTCCTTCCCCCCAGAGCTTCTCCCCAGTGCTGGGAGCAGCTGCCAGGGCTGGCTGAGAGCTGTCCCTGGCAGGCAGCAGAGTCCCTGCCCCAGCACAGCACCCTGGGCTGCAGAACCCTGCTCTGCAGGGCAGCCCTGGGCACCCCTGGCTGCTCTGCACAAGAGACAATCAGAGAATGTACTCACAGGGTCTGTAGGCATTGGGATGTTCCAGCTTGAGGAGATGGCTCCAGGAGCTATAGCTACATTGTCCTGCAGCCAGAGGTTCCTGTGCCAGGGGCTGGCAGTGATTCTGCCCCAGGCACTTCTCAGCACCTTCCCAGCCCTGACTGACTGAAGCTTTCTGTGCCTCTGTGCTGTGCCCAGGGTGGCTGCAGGCAGTGCCCCAGCCCTGCTGGGATGGCAGAAGAGCTGCTCATCAAGAGAAATGTGCTTTTGAAGCTTTGCTTGGTTACCAGGAGCTGCCTCTGTGCCAGGAGCCCAGCCCAGCTCAGCAGCACAGACACAGCAAAAGGACTTTAATGAGCCTCTGGGGCTTTGTGCTCAAGCCCTGAGCATCACTCCCTGAGAGGGAGCTGAAGAAACCTCTCCAGAACTCCAAGTCAGAATCCAACTCCAAAGTTTCTTGGACTTTTAATGGGTCCCACTGAGAGACGTGACTGACAAAGTGTCCCCAGGCCCCCGGCAGAGCAAAGAACTGGAGGCAGTGATGACAGGTAGGGACAAAGGGAAGGCAAGTCTTGGTGCCCTGGGGCACAGCATGGTCTGTGCCACCAAGGGCTGGGAGGAGACAACTTGTCCTGAGGCCCTGGGGTCTCCTGGCACAGCCCCAGCCAGGCTGGGCACTGTCAGCCCCTCGTCCTGCCCTCAGCAACCCCCCCTAGCCCACATCCCAGTGGCCTCAAGGATCTGCTGGAAGGAGTCCCTGGGGAGCCTTGCTCAGGAATGGCCCTGGGGGCTCCTTCATGCTCCCTGCAGGAACTGCAGGTGTTTCAAAGGACCTTGGGTTTGGCTTTTGCCTTGGAGTCTCTGAGAGGTTTGTGCAATCATGGCCCCAATTATCTGCTGTAATTAGTCCCTGAAGAGGCTTTGTCAGTAACAACACTCAGTGGGGCTCATTAATACTTCAAGGTACTTCAGTTATTTTAGGGTACTTGGTGTTTCCCTTTTGATACAGATTCTGTGAGAAGTTTGTGCAGTCATGGCCCCAGTTACCTGCTTTAATTAATCCCCTGAGAGCTTTGCACTGACACTCGTTAGGGCTCATTAATGCCTTGAGAGACTCAAGGATTTTAAGGTACTTTATGGATTTCAGAATACTTTTAGGTACTTTTAAGGTTTTTCCTTCCCACACTGAGTCTCTGAGAGGTTTTCATGCCATTCTGGCCTCCAGTTGTCTTGTCCAAGGAGTCCATGAGGAGTCTGTGTTGGGTATCTTCCACCTTTCTGTTTTACAACAAAGATGGAACTGAAAGAATTTTGTAAGACTTTCTAAAAGCATCCAAACAAACATGGAACAATTAACAATTGAACAAAAACAACCACTAAGAGAAATAATAGTCCTGTTTTAGCTAGACATCATCCAACCCTTTAGTCCTCAGGATTGGAAGAGTTTTTGACCCAGTCTTTGTTTTCCATTTGAAGCTTCTTGAACCCTTCCTTCAGTACCTGAATGCTCTTGTGGATTGACTCACTGTGGCTGGAAAGGTTCATGCAACACTTGCCCTCAGAGTTTGCACAGCCATGCCCATGTGCCCAGAGTAAAAACTCTATCGCTGTTCTGCAAGGTGGCATGTCTGATGTCTCTATGTCTGAGAGCAGGCCACTCAATGTGAGGGAGGTAACATTGGTTTGCTTACTTAACAGGCACCCAAGATGGTGTTACTGTCCTAAAGCTTTAGCTGCACCCACCCAAGGTTGTCCAAATTGGGGGTGCTACCATCTGATACCTGGATTAAAGTTTTCAAAGCCATCTCTTTGATATCATTCAATTCTTCTCTGGGGATACCTGCTGCTTGATCATCTCGTAGGCTGTGTTGTCCTTCTCCAGCTAGATGGTTGATTGTCAATTCCGCCCTTGCCTCATTAGTAGCATAGTCTGCTATTAATTGATTTAGTAAATGCTTCCATCCCCCTTCCCACAGGGTGTATTCTGTAGGTGACAACAACATGGTCATAATATATTTAAAATCCTAGCAGGTTAGGACATATGCTGTAAACATGAGCCTCATTAGGCCATATAGGTAAGTGTTTCCTATGGTGTTTAGCTGCCCTACAGAGCTCCTTGATTTCCTCGTAAACCAATGGCTGATACCTGGGATTCTGCCCTCTTCTTTCATAACATACCAGGGCCATGAGGAGTTTCAAGGCTATTTGTAGTCTCCTTCCTTAACTGTAGGCATGGTCCAGGGTGGAGAGGATGATTGACAGTGGGGCATGTCCCAGTCGTGGGCGTGGAGTCTGAAGGTTCATTCAGGGCAGAAGAGAAGGTTGTGGTAGCAGGAAGTAGAGGACCCAAGATAGAGGGAGGATGTTTGGGCTCCCGAGCCACATTCGGACTCCTTCTGTCTTGAGTCTCCAGAGCATGATGCTCCAAGACCATGTGGCCATTGCCATCTTGGACCATCGTGGAAGGTCTGAGAAAGGCAGGTTTGGGGGGAGGTCCCAAGTTAAGAGTCACCAGTGGATTGAGTTTCAACACACTGCTTGCTGGTCAAAGGTCATGTGGAAGATGGGGAGCATGTGGGGTGCAGTGGGGTCCCTTTTGATCAAAAGTTGTACAGTTTAAAAGTCACTGAGTCCTAAAATTAAGTGGTATGGATTTAATCAGCAAAGGCCTCTGGAAAGCTTGTAATGATCCACTTCATGATTGATTTTAATTCATTCTTTGAAAATATTATGTCATGGTCAGTGAGAATTAAAGCATCCATATATGTTCCTTTCTACTTTGGACATCTGGCTGCCCATTTTTCTCTTTCTCTTCCTTACAGGGAAGAGCCACTGGAACACCCCAAATCAATTATGGGATGTGCATGCATATTGTAAAAACACAGTGGCAAAATGGGCAATAAATGTCTTGCATTTCCCCAAACCCACCTGCAATCCTGTGCAGTTGAAACCGTTGTCATCCCTGTCGATCCTGGGAAAGAGCCCTTGAAGCAACAATGAATCTGCCGGGCCCGGACCAATCCAAAATCCCGGGGAGCACTGGCCTAACCAACAGCTAACCCCAGCTGACGTGACTGACACAGGCAGCCCTGAATGTCATGGTCCCTGTTTGGGCGCCAAAAGTCACAATGAAGGTGGCTGTGACAAACCTCTCTGGTTCCCTGACTTCAGGTCGAGGGTGGCGAAAATGAAAAGGAGCACGATCAATGGAGTTGCTTAAAAGGAACTTTAATAACAGGGTGAGAAACAATAAACATGGAGAAGTTGAGCACAGTATGAGGGGCAGGATCCAAATACCCATGACAAAGGGGAAGCAACAACATGTACACTTGGGGGTAGAACACTCTAGAACAATAACCATATAGGGTAAACAAGTAACCAATAGGGGAGTAGAACTTGGACAAGTTATTATGGCAACACTAAAGGTTTATGGAGGAACTCTCAAGCTCACCCTATGTTAAACGAATGATTCCTAGGACTTGAACTTGGACAAGTTATTATGGCAACACTAAAGGTTTATGGAGGAACTCTCAAGCTCACCCTATGTTAAACGAATGATTCCTAGGACTTGAAATTCACGCTCAGTTCTTTTGGGATAAAATCTGACTGACTGAGTTTCACCTGGACTAAATACCGCACCACCGCCTTTGCACTGGCCCCTTGGGACCATGTGGCCCAACAGAGCCACAATGATGTCCTTGGTTCCACGAAGCTCTACAGTGTCACAATGGTCCCTTGGATCCATGGTGCTCTGCAGTGTCACAATGGCACCTTCATTTCCCAAGGCTCCCAAATGTCACATTGCTCTCCATAGGAATGAGACCATGGAGCCCCATGTTTCAGGAGCTGATGAACAGCAACCACCAGAGGCCAAGGCAAGCCTGACCTGTCTGTCCTGGCGAGTTTGCTTGGACCAACCCTTGGATATTTGAAATTATGAATGTGGAATCCTAATTGTGTTCCAGTGTTTTTTCCAAAGCATTGACCTGTGAATTTGCAGCATTTTGTGAACCCATAAGTCTACTGCAAGCTGTTAGCATCTGTGTAACTGTTGGAGGCTGATCAGGCAAAGCTAAAATAATTTTTCTACATTCATCATTAGCATTTACATAAGCCAGATTTTGAATGATATAAGAGAGGGCTTGTTCATCTGGACATTGCCTTTCAACAACTTGAGTTAATCTATCCAAAAAAGAACCATAAGATTCAGTTTCACCTTGTTTAATCAGTGGATAAGAACTCAAATGTGAACCAGCAGGCTCAAGTGAAAGCAAGGCCTTTCTAGCAGCATCTTTAATGTCTGCTAAAACAGGCCGAGGCAGTTCAGCTGCTTGATTTTCAGGCCTATTATAAGGTGAATCACCAGCTAATTGAGCAACATCTAGATCAGCATGATCAGTATCTGCATATCCTTCAACCAACTTGTTAAGTAATTTTTTCCATTGTAATTCCCATAGTAGGTACTGTGAATTGGTTAAGATCAGAGATGCCACATTCCTGCAATCAGCAGGAACTAAATCATAAGAGTTAAAAATATTTTTCAACACACTATTAAAATAGGGAGAAGAAAATCCACTTTCTTTCAAAGCCTGTCGTAATTCCTTTATATCATGGTGATTGAGTCTTTAATATTTTGGATTTCTATCATTTCTTCCATATTTTACAGGTAAGGCAAGATATTGTTTCTTTAAATCCGAATCTTTTTCTAATTTCTGATTAATGTATGACCAATCCGGTAATTTTAATGGAGAATCAAAATTGTCACTTTGATCAATGACAAAGTGATTGATCAGTATGAACATTCCCTTTGCTTCTAATCAATATATTCTCCGATCCTGAAAAATCATTAAATCCAAACCTTCCAGTCACTCTGCCCCTGACAGGAACACTGTGCTCTTGTCCGGGAATTCTGCCAATTCCAGGAGCTCGGCCAGCTCCGGGAGGCCGGCCAACCTGATCATGAGAACACACCTCTAAATTTTTTTCAGAAACCTCCAAGCAACACGCCCTCCTTGGGACCCTGCCATGAAAGGCAGGGGTGGACTCCAACAAACAACAAAGGGGCCGAGACAGAAGCGTGTTCCCCTGTTCTGGGAACATTGCCACATTTTAACCTTGAATTTGCTACTTTACCACAAGTTTCACATTGTCTCCCTGCCAAGATAAACTCAGCTGAAGAATCCACAAATCCAGGTTTTAAACTTACATGGTTTTGTTTTAAAATACAAGAATTAGGATCACAAGAATGAGGGAAAAATTCAACCCGTGTTTTTTCAGGTTTTTGAGAGTTATCCATCCTTTCAAAGGACTCCACCCTTTGAATTAAAGCCAATTTTTCTTTTTTCTGTACCTGTGGATTGACAAATACCATAAAAACCAGGTTTTTGCTTAACTGAAAAAGAATTCCCAGAACCCCCAGGAACCAAAATTTCCCAAGTGGAAGTGACACCCTCAGCTTCCACCTCAGGCCTATTAGAACCTAATTCAGTTTTCAGTGTCCCTGCACAAACAATTTTAGGAAATACATTCACTTTCTCATTAACATTTTCTATACATTTTGTCCCTTCCCCCTTACAAGAGTCACATATTTTTACATTAACAGAACAACGTGAAGAAGAGTCCGAAAAAGTCTCATTTTTTCCCAGAGAGAGAGAAGGAAGATTTTTCTCAGTGGAGTTCAAATCAGTATTTGAAACAACATTTGTTACATTCTCTGAAACACATACAGTCTCAGGTTTACTGGAATTTAAAGAGACAGAGCCAGAAGCTTTGTTTTCTGGAGCCTGAGTTCACCTTAGAAGTCGGCATAATTGCTTTTAAGCTTTCATCTTTTTTAAGAGAGACTAAATTATATATTCTCCAGTTTATCTGATCCCAAAAATGAAAAGTAAAGGCAGACTATAAATTTAAATCTTGCGTATTTGTTTTAACCCATATAAGTAAGTTTTTAAGTTCAGTTTTTGAGACTTCAGAAAGACCTTTTTCTTGTAACATTGTCTTTTGATACAGTCTCTTGTAGCATCCAACTTTTGATAACTTTGTTCCCATTTTCATTTTCTCGTTACCCAAGCCTCTCCCGAGAAAAGTTACTTACAAATTCCTTGGCTTGGGCGGGAGAGATGATACAGCATCCTCTTGATTAACACTTGAATCTCCAGCGGCCGGGAAATCCACGATTTATCTTTTTTCTTCTAATCTACGTCCTTGAATGGGGCTTCCTCACATGGGGCACCAGTTGTCAGGGCACCAGGGTAGATATAGATCCAATGGTGTCAGGAACCCACGTCTTAAGAGAGGAACCCACTTGCCTCAGCAAAAAGTCCAAATATGGACCACACTGGACAAATCCAGACCAGCTTATTTTTATTATTATTAGCACATCAGCCTCAGAACATTGTTAGATGTTAACAGCTCGCTGGCCTAATGGGAAATGCCCCAGAAGGTGGGGTAGAACGGAATGACATAAAATCATCTCAGTTTAGATTTCAGCCAATCACACCAAAACAAGACATATTGACAAGCTTTCCATCCAACCTTATAAATCATACATAATGGTAGTTAAAACAAAGACTATTTCATAAGAAACAAAGAACAGAGCTCTATTCACAGTAACCTTCCAAAGATATACATTAAATAAACTTGTTGCCATTCTAAAGCCAAATCTATAAAGTCGAATTTTTATTTGTCACGTCTACTGCTTGCTTGGGAAACTTTCCTGCTGTAACAGAACTTCGGGCCACATCCTGAGGCCTAAATACTCTTTTTTAACCATTTCCTAAAAACCCTCTGACTTCATGGAGTCCAACACAGCTCCTGCCAAAGGAGCCTTGTATGTCTGTCCTGGCCTTGGAGCTCTACTTTCTATTCAAACTGATGTTTCATGTTAGCCTTGAGATGATGAATCACTTTACAGGCACCTTCACAGGCTGACTGCCATGGGACAGTTGAAGCAAATGCTGCCTTAAATGTTGGTGCTGGGCCTGATAGTTCCCAAGAGACTCTGTAGAACAGGACAGCCCGGCTAAACTGCCTGCCACCCTTTCCTCAGCTTTGCAATAGGGTAAAACATTCAGATGTCTCTCTTGCCAAGGCCCACATAAGAAACAGGCTGCATTGCTGGATATTCTGCAACTTCATGGCCCACAACGTGTTTTCCCTGCATTTGTTGTTCATCCAAAGTTCTGCAGATTTGGGGATAAATGGGTGGAAAGAGCCTCATCCTGCTGCAGTTCTGTGTACTGGGTGCCCTCTGATGGGTCAACATGAATTGTCCTTAATTTCTAAATTATTCATATGTCATCTATTTCTTTAATCTTTCTCAGAGTAAATACTGTGAAAGAAACTGAGTATCAGACAGTGCAGGGAGACTGAATTCCTCCCTCCTTCGTCCAGGCAGGCCTTGTGTGCAATGCTAACTTTGTGTTTAGCTGAGGCCAGAGCCTTCTGCAGGTGTCTGAAGGCGCAGGGAGAGCCCAGGCTCCTTCCCCCAGCAAGGGCAGGGAGCAGCTCTGGCCAAGGCCGGCGCTGCTGCTGCTCCTTGTCCCTGTGCCCAGGGTTTGCTCTCTCCTCCCCAGCAGCCGCCCCGCCCCGGTGCGCGAGTGTGCGGCCCAACTGCTCCTGTCCCTGATGGAGAGAATTGGAGTCACCCAGCTCGCAGGCACCCCCAGGGCTGAGAGGCTGCCACACGTGGCAGGGAAGCTTGCTCAGGACTGCCACAAGGACACAAGGTAATGATCCTCATTTCACCTCCCAAAACAGGAAAACCATTTTGTGTCTGGCTATAAAGGTAAAACCACACAAGAGTGGAAACCAATGGGAATATGAAGTTACCTCATGGTGTGAATAAGGGTCATAGAATCATGGAATATACTGAGTTGGAAGGGCGCATCAGGGTCATCGAGTCCATCCCCTGGCCATGTGCAGTGACCCCAAGAGTCACTCCATGTGCTTGAGAGCATTGTCCAAACTCTTCTTGAGCTCTGTCAGCCTTGGCACTGTGACCACTGCTCTGGGCTGCCTGGGCAAATGGCTGTACTGGGAAACCTGAGGTTGGCCAGCAAAAAGGAACATTGCCAACTTTTTCCTGTGGCTTGGAGGATTCTTTACGGAGATCAAAAGATCTCAGATCAGCCAGTCCAACAGTTTTCATTGGCCTTAGGCGCCCAACACAAAGCCAATGTGTTGGCTAATGTTCATCACTGAAGGATCCCAAACATCCATTTCTCATTAACTTCAGACTTTTCTAGAAATATTTCAGGGGTCTTTAGCCAAGATATTCAGTCTTTCTAAACCCATTCTGCAGATTTCTAGTATACTGTTATCTGTGGCTCAGTGAACTCCACATTTCTTCTTGAAGAAAACCTGTGGTTTCCTAGTGGCAAAATCAACCCAAACCACCAAAATCCCTTTTCCTTTGATGATGAAATTCCCATGAATAGCTGCCAAGAACACCAGAGCAACTAGCTGCCCCTGTGCATACACATAGTATAGAATAATCAAGAGGATGCATGAGGTGTTTTGTCCTGGTTTCCCTGCCAGTTAAAGAAAGGCAAATTACTGTGCAATGGCAGCAAGACATGTAATAGGCTCTGACAACAAAGCAGATGTGTTTTGCTTGTTCCCTGGGATCCTTTGATGCCACAGAAGCACACCACCAGTTTCAGAGTGAAATGGTATTTTTCTGTTGCCCCACATTCTCCTCTTGCCTCTTGTGTTCAGCTGACAGCACTGTGCAGGGTCAAGTGAGGTAAATCTCCCTCTTTGCTGAGTAGGTAATGCCTTCTCATGCAGGGATTGCCCCTGATGAGTTTAAGGTATCAGCCTCTTCTGTTAACACTCTTCCTGTGTTTGTTCACTTTTATTTCCCTTCCTTCCTTCCTTCCTTCCTTCCTTCCTTCCTTCCTTCCTTCCTTCCTTCCTTCCTTCCTTCCTTCCTTCCTTCCTTCCTTCCTTCCTTCCTTCCTTCCTTCCTTCCTTCCTTCCTTCCTTCCCTTCCTTCCTTCCTTCCTTCCTTCCTTCCTCTTCCTTCCTTCCTTCCTTCCTTCCTTCCTTCCTTCCTTCCTTCCTTCCTTCCGCCACTTCCTTCCGCCACTTCCTTCCGCCACTTCCTTCCGCCACTTCCTTCCGCCACTTCCTTCCGCCATTCCTTCCTTCCTTCCTTCCTTCCTTCCTTCCTTCCTTCCTTCCCTTCCTTTCCTTCCTTCCTTCCTTCCTTCCTTCCGCCCTTCCTTCCTTCCTTCCGCCCTTCCTTCCGCCCTTCCTTCCGCCCTTCCTTCCCCTTCCTTCCTTCGCCACTTCCTTCCTTTCCCCTTCCTTCCTTCTTCCTTCCTCCTTCCTTCCTTCCTTCTTCCTTCCTCCTCTCCTTCCTTCCCTTCCTCTCCTCTTCCTTCCTTCCTTCCTTCCTTCCTTCCTTCCTTCCTTCCTCTTCCTTCCTTCCTTCCTTCCTTCCTTCTTCCTTCCTCTTCCTTCCTTCCTTCCTTCCTTCCTTCCTTCCTTCCCCCTTCCTTCCCTTCGCCATTCCTTCCTTCCTTCCGCCACTTCCTTCCTTCCTTCCTTCCCTTCCTTCCTTCCTTCCTTCCGCCACTTCCTTCCTTCCGCACTTCCTTCCTTCCGCCTTCCTTCCTTCCCTTCCTTCCTTCCCACTTCCTTCCTTCCTCACTTCCTTCCTTCCCTTCCTTCCTTCCTTCCTTCCTTCCTTCCTTCCTTCCTTCCTTCCTTCCTTCCTTCCTTCCTTCCTTCCTTCCTTCCTTCCTTCCTTCCTTCCTTCCTTCCTTCCTTCCTTCCTTCCTTCCTTCCTTCCTTCCTTCCCTTCTCTTCCTTCCTTCCTTCCTTCCTTCCTTCCGCCACTTCCTTCCGCCACTTCCTTCCATCCTTCCTTCCGCCACTTCCTTCCGCCACTTCCTTCCTTCCGCACTTCCTTCCTTCCGCCACTTCCTTCCTTCCTTCCGCCACTTCCTTCCTTCCGCCACTTCCTTCTTCCTTCCTTCCTTCCTTCCTTCCGCCACTTCCTTCCGCCACTTCCTTCCTTCCGCCACTTCCTTCCTTCCGCACTTCCTTCCTTCCTTCCTTCCTTCCTTCCTTCCTTCCTTCCTTCCTTCCTTCCTTCCTTCCTTCCTTCCTTCCTTCCTTCCTTCCTTCCTTCCTTCCTTCCTTCCTTCCTTCCTTCCTTCCTTCCTTCCTTCCTTCCTTCCTTCCTTCCCACTTCCTTCCCACTTCCTTCCGCCCCTTCCTTCCGCCACTTCCTTCCGCCACTTCCTTCCGCCACTTCCTTCCGCCACTTCCTTCCGCCACTTCCTTCCTTCCGCCACTTCCTTCCTTCCTTCCGCCACTTCCTTCCTTCCTTCCGCCATTTCCTTCCTTCCTTCCTTCCTTCCTTCCTTCCTTCCTTCCTTCCTTCCTTCCTTCCTTCCTTCCTTCCTTCCTTCTTCCTTCCTTCCTTCCTTCCTTCCTTCCTTCCTTCCTTCCTTCCTTCCTTCCTTCCTTCCTTCCTTCCCTTTCTTCCTTCCTTCCTTCCTTCCTTCCTTCCTTCCTTCCTTCCGCCACTTCCTTCCGCCACTTCCTTCCGCCACTTCCTTCCGCCACTTCCTTCCGCCACTTCCTTCCGCCACTTCCTTCCTTCCGCCACTTCCTTCCTTCCGCCACTTCCTTCCTTCCGCCACTTCCTTCCTTCCGCCACTTCCTTCCTTCCTTCCGCCACTTCCTTCCCACTTCCTTCCTTCCGCCACTTCCTTCCTTCCGCCACTTCCTTCCTTCCTTCCGCACTTCTTCCTTCCTTCCTTCCTTCCCCTTCCTTCCTCCACTTCCTTCCTTCCGCCACTTCTTCCTTCCGCCACTTCCTTCCTTCCGCCACTTCCTTCCTTCCTCCTCCTTCCTTCCTTCCTTCCTTCCTTCTCCCCTTCCTTCCTTCCTTCCTCACTTCCTTCCTTCCTTCCCTTCCTTCCTTCCTTCCTTCCTTCCTTCCTTCCTTCCTTCTCCTTCCTTCCTTCCTTCCTTCCTTCCTTCCTTCTTCCTTCCTTCCTTCCTTCCTTCCTTCCTTCCTCCTTCCTTCCTTCCTTCCTTCCTTCCTTCCCCCACTTCCTTCCTTCCGCCACTTCCTTCCTTCCGCCACTTCCTTCCTTCCGCCACTTCCTTCCTTCCGCCACTTCCTTCCTTCCTTCCTTCCTTCCTTCCCTCCCTTCCTTCCTTCCTTCCTTCCTTCCGCCACTTCCTTCCGCCACTTCCTTCCTTCCTTCCGCCACTTCCTTCCGCCACTTCCTTCCGCCACTTCCTTCCGCCACTTCCTTCCGCCACTTCCTTCCTTCCTTCCGCCATATGGACAGGAGATGGTGAAGATGTTGCTCAATCTTCAACAATTTAAAATTCTTCTGGAACAATCTCTTTCCCCCGTAACCTGGAAGATATTCTGACAATTAAGAAGAAAGTAAGTGATTGGCAGGAGAAATGTCTCCTTTGTGCAAGTATTGCCACTGCTAATATGAAATCAAACATACCCAATCTGTCTTTAGCTCTTTCCTCTTCTGCTGAATCATTTTGCTCCTGGGAATGAGCTGTTAATCCTCAGCCTGTTCATCTGCAGACCACAAAGGAACTGATATTATTAGGGGAAAAGTGGAGTTTTGAATATTTTCAATATCGGTCACAAAGAGGTAAGGGAAAGAGGAGAAAATGGGTTTACATTTAAGTGTAAGCCCCCACCATGCTCTCCCTACTCTGCCCCTGTAAAGCAATTAAGTGAGAATTTTGAGTCTGAAGATAGCAGAGTCTTTGCAAAGGACACTGGAAGTAGTAGTGCCAAGAAAATTCCCAAATTTACAAAAGATGTCCAGGCCAATCCTAGTTACTACAATGACTGTCTGTCTTTTGGGAATACTGCCCTGCTGTCCAGCCCTGTGGAGCTGGAAGAAGCTTGGTGAATTCAGCAGCATCCAGTGGAAAATCCTTTGTTTGTTTGGGAGGGGGAGGACTTTATATTTTTAATCGACATTATAGAAGGGAGCCTGCCTTTGTGCAAGCACAGGGAGAGTGAGTGTTGAACCAAATCAACTTCCAACACAATGGGCCAACCCCCAAAGAGTCCAGTTTGTTCTGCTGCTTCCTTCACAAACTCTCGTTGCCTGCCAGTTTGCATTATTCCCATTTCTGCTCATGACTAAGGAATTTGGGATTTTAGATTGCTGCTCAGTCTGGTAGCACCCATAACCTCCCTTGGGCTATTGAAAACAATGAGTTGGCATTACTGAATCTCTGGTCTGTTTCCATCTGTAAGTTAGGAAATGTTTCCCTAAGCCTTGGTAGCAGTGATCCTGGTTCTAACTTGTGTTTTCAACAGGGAATTTCCTGTTTTATATTCTAAAGATTGATGGGGTTTCTCTATGTTGTTATAGGGGATGGAAAACCAGAAGGCTGAAGGCCCATCTGTCAAGGAGCCGGTGAAGGAGAGGAACGATGGCTCAAAGGAGCCCCAGGCCACATTGTCTGCCAGCAAACGGCACTGAGCACTTTTCTCAGATGTGACAAAGCACGTAACAAGCTTTACATGCCTCTTCCTCAGGAAAAACTTTCTGGCACAGATGACCAATGCCACAGATTGTTTTCTTTCCCTACAAATGCTCTAGGGTAAAAAATGTCTACTTGTGCATTGTGCTGAACACAACTTCTCTGGAGGGATTTCCACAAAAATGGAGAGACAGACAGACACCCATTGGTTGCAGCTCAGACAATCCCAGTGCAGTGCCAAGGGCAGGGCTGTGGAGGTTGGGAGGGGGCCAAGTTTCTGCTGCCTGACTTGGGACAAGTAAATTCAACCACGGCTTTTCTTTCATCTGAGTGGAGTCATTTTCAGATTGGTTTTTTGATGAGAAATCTCAGTCTGGAAGCAAGATGCCATTCCACAAATGCAGTTCTCATCCATGTGCTTTGGCCTGGTTGAATCATGGTTTTCTTGCCCTCAAACAGTATCAAGTTTGAGTAGTAAGGAGCAAGGCAAGTCCTGAACAACTTCAGTCAACAGGTGTCTGAATGTGGACTTTTTGTCTTGATATTCCTGTCCTTCATGTAATTTGCTTGATGGACAGCATGTTTGGTTTATTTCCCCCTGTGCTGCAATCAGCATTTAAGACAGGAATTTGCTCCTTGCTGTCTCTTCATGGCAGTTGCAGAGCTGCTTGTACCTGTTCTCCTCTGATAGCAGAGGGGATTTATTTAGCTCTGTCCTGCTCAGCAGTGGCAGGAAAGTGACCACATGCCTCAGTAGCACAGCTAGCATCTTCCTGTGCACATGGAAGAGACAGGTTAATCAGAAGAATTGTTCCCAGTGGGGTTGTTAAGCTGTGCATCTGGTCTCCAGGGAAGCAAATGAAATGTGAGTGTAATTCTGGGATGTGTGGCTTCTGTTTTTATCTCTGTTACTGATTTTCTGAATCTTTCAAATACGGCCCTGTTTATCTGTTCAGATGCATCTGAGCTACTTTTCCAGATTGTCATGCCTGGTTTTACAGACACTTCTCCAGAGTGATAAGTTTCCTTATGCTAAGACACACACGTCCCTTATGCGAGGCGTTTAAACTTGGCAGTAGTGTCTCTCTTTCTCCACAAAGCAATGTGACCTGTGTGCCCTGGCAGCCAGCTGAAGATAGATCAGATGCATCTCATCCTTGGTTTTCCTGAGTGAGCACTGGTGACAATGTCACTTGCAGATTGTCTCCTGTAATGATTGTCATGAGGTCCAAGTTGTTCTTCAGAGACCCTCATGACTTTCCAGCTTGAAATCACATGATTAGGAAAGCTGCTCAAGATGTTTTGCTCACAATTAAGTGAAGGTATTGTCTGTGGTTGCAGCTCTCTCCACAGAGAGCAGCAGGCACAACTTTCCCAGGCATTGTCCTAGGGAAGGCTGTGAGAAGATCAGAGAAAAGAGTGAGAAAGAATTCTTATCTTCACTTGCTGCACCTGTTGCTGTGAACACGTGGAATGTGTTCTGGAGATTTTTTTACCAAAGGGTGATTTCTTAATTGACCTCTGGTGATGGTGTTTTGGATTCAATTGACCAATCTGGTCTGTCTGTATCAGACAGTCTGTACGGGCAATGAGTTTCTGTATAGTATAGTATAGTATAGTATAGTATAGTATAGTATAGTATAGTATAATATAGTATAGTATAATACAGTGATTGAGCAGCCTTCTGAAATCATGGAGTCAAGGCTAATTATATCCTCGACCGGGATGCCATGCTACAATAATTAACACCACCAGGCCCTCATTTGGTTTTATTTTCCAGGGTGAAATCTCCCTCTGATGGACACCTCCTACCCCATGCAAAAGCCCAGGTCATGTCACCTCCAGCTGTGGAAGAAACGGAGCTGCTCCAGAAGCTTTACCATCTCCTGGAAGCCAAGGGGTTTCAGACAAGGATGGAAGGAGTGGAACTCCTCCAAGACCTGTGCAAAACCAGCCCCCAGCTCATCTCCACTAACATTGTCCAAGTATGTAGGGTATCTTCACTGCTCCTTTCCTTTAGCTCCTTTCCTAAGCCTGTAGCAGCAAAGTTAATTCAGTGTGTCTTGGCACTCTGTCCTGGCTGTTTGGGACACGCTGGTCCTTCTTACCTGGACAAATGTAATTCAGGTCCAGGCTTCAGGACAAGTTATTTCAGTCCAGCTGTATTTGTCTGGCAGGTGCCTATTGCTGCTGTTCATCAGATGATGGCAGAATTTTCTGCTGGTGTAACTGCTGCTCTCTCCTACTCCCAGTTGGGTGAAGTGAAGGGAATCCAGCCTCTGAAAGCATGGCAATTGTTCTCTAGACCAAAAATGGGTTTGTATAGGGAAGAGAAGTATCAGGCTGGGTTGATTTAAACCCAGTTGTTTTTTTAAAGAATACTTCTATATACTCCATCTTGTCTTACACAGGCACAGCTCTGGCTACTAATTTCCATCCTTGTTCCTATTCCTCTTGGTAAAGACAGTGCTCTCCCTTCTTGGGGGTCTTTTTTTCTCTTTGGAAAAGGAGGAAAACAGCTAAGGACCCATCTCTGCCTTCTCCTCCCAGTAGCTGCTTTTTCCCTTTTTCCAGGGAAAGGTGCCTGATAATGTGGCCGTCAAGGGACTGAACCTGCTCTAATGAGAGCTGTACAATACGTTACATTTCAGAAGTCCACCTGTTACTTAGAGAAATGGTCCGGATCCTGGAAGAGTTGATCAGAGCCCTGCACTTCTCCAGACACAGGCTCTGAGACAAACAAAAGAAAACTTAGATCTCCTCCAGCCATAGTTTTGGCAAAATCATAATTGCCCTCAGTACTTGAGGCAACTGTATAGAAAACCGGGCATTGTAAACATCTGATTCCATTCAAAGCAAAGGTACTCTTTACCATTAATAAATGGAATTAATTTAATGATTTATAGATGAAGAGAAATACCATAGGAACTATTCAGTCCCCAGCCAAACCTCTTAAAAACAGAAGAAAATCTTTCAACCAGCATGAGGTTGCACCACCATTGCAGTGAGTGGCCCACAGGAAAACAGTGAAATTGTGAAAGCGAGTGCTGACCTGACAGAAAGGATCACTTTCATCTTTGGCATTGCTGAGTGCTACAGCCACTCTTCAAACAAGGAAATTTGAATCCAGCTTTCACGTTGCTTGTTCTCTTCACAGATTTTTGATTATTTTGTCCTGAGAATATCTGACAGCCACAAGAAAGGGAAGCAGAGGGCACTGGACGTGCTGGCTGAAATCACAGGAGCCCTGAAAGATGCCTTTAACCCGGTGATTGTTGGTTTGGTGGAAGGAATAAAAAAGAACATGAACTCAAAGGATCCCAGGGTTCGTGGGGCAGCTGTGAAAGCACTGGAAGAATCCATTGCTCATTTGGGTAAGGCTGAGCCCTGGCAGGGACTCTCCTCAGCTTCGTCTCTGTCTCTCCTGCACAAGAGAGCGCTGAGTGCCTTGACAGCTGCTCTTGTCTGTGGAACACTGCAGCTGACACCCACCAGAGGCTGTGCAGGTGCAGTCCTTATGCACCATCCCCAACAGGCTGGAATGGGATCAGCATTTCCCAACAGTCCCAGGAGACCTTGGCTCTGTGCTGCTTGTCTGAAGAGCAAGTCCTGGGCTACAGCTCTGCTACAGTTCAGAGGCAAAGAGGGTTTGGAGTTTGCTTGGGCCCCGTCTGACTTCCCAAATGAACAGCTTTGCTGTGGGAATGAAGGGACACTGACCCATCAGAGCTTCTGCAGGGCAGCCACCTGCAAGGCTCTACATTAGAGGCATTAGCTGCCTATTTCCCACTTTTCTTCTTCGTCTTCTGTTTTCAAAGGGGAACTGATGATTCACCAAGTTCATTTCTTTAGAACAAACAGGTATAAACCCAGCTGCCAATGATGCCTTGTTCCACATGTTGTTTTGCATGGGCCAAGATGGCCACAGCAATTAACTACATAGGCAAGGGCTGCTCTAAATTCCTTTGCCACACAGATTTATGTCAGCTCTGAGAATGCTGTACTGGGGAAATATGCCTGAAAAAAGGAGTGTTGAAGAGGCAGGTCTTCAAGAGGAGTTTCCACTTTCTCCTCCCCAGCTGCTCTGTGAACTCAGGAACTGCCTGACTCAGTGCCTTTCTGTGACCCAAGTATGGGGCTCTTCCTTTGTGCTCTGGGATGCAAAACCTTTTCACTGCTTCCATGTGACTGAACTCTCGAGGTCCCTGGTGTGAAATGTTTTAACACAGCTCCTGCTACAGCAGAAAAGTTTCGATTTACAACTGTGAGAGGAAAGCTTTTCTTTCTGAATTTAAAACCCTACCAAGCAGGCTAGAAGGAAAGAAGAAAAGGATTCAAAAATCCACAGAAATGTGCTTGATTTTTTAAAATGGGATTGGCCCTGCCCTTTCCCTCCCCACTGTCCTTTCTCCTATGACCTGAGAAAAGTGAGCAGAAACATGTGTTTCCCTTGTAGATAAAGTGTCACTGCTGAAAGAGTTCAGCTACCAATGGAATCACCTGAGTGGCCAAGCCCTGCTGGATGTCACCGAGCGTGTCACAGGTATGGCCTCCCCTTCTGAGCCCAGAGCTCTTCCCAGGGAGCATTTACAGGGAATGCCTGTGAGCAGACAGCAGAGCAGCTCCTCCAAACCAGGAGGTGCTGAGCTTGTCCCTGCTGCCCCATAGCCAAGGCAGGTGGGTTTGGCAGGTTTTCCCTGGCTGCTGCAGAGCTGGGCAGCACCTGAGATGGGGGCAGCGCTGGGCCTGGGGCTGAGCTCTCACTGGGGCATCTCAGAACCACCTCCAGCAAAGGGAGGGCTAAAAATGCCCCAGCTGGCTCCTCTCTGGGAAGCTCAAGGGCATCTGTGATCTTTGAGGGGAAATGGTGGCCAATGCTGTTTCAGGGCATCAGTTTGTTTTGTCCTCACAGAATTCTTGTTTTTGTCTTGGAAAGTTTTGAGGCTGAACCGTGCAGAGCCTGGGGGTCACAGCTTAGATCAGAACTCAACAGAGGTATCAGAGGCACGGGTTTAGTGCAAGGCAGCCTCTGGGGCTCAGGACAGAAGCAGAGTGCTGAGGCTCC